>NC_059359.1:1662500-1715000 GCF_019703515.2 Myxocyprinus asiaticus
ACACACACACACACACTCACTCACACACACATACAAAATTATGTTGAATACACCTCTTCCATGATGAACATGTTTTCAATTACTGAGTTCAAATTAATTTTGATATTTTTTCTGGGACTAAAAAATGTCATGTGGAGTAATTATTATTATTTCTTAAGAAAATAAGCAGTGAAACAATTTTATTAACTTTTGTCCACCAAAGTCATGTGGTGCAACCAACATGTAGGTAGCAATTTTGTTGGCATAAACGGGATTGGGAAGGTTACTTTTAAAAAGTACTCTGCTAGGGGGTCTGGGTATCTCCGCAAGTATTGACGCTGACTATCACACCTGGAGTCACGAGTTCGAATCCAGGGCGTGCTGAGTGACTCCAGCCAGGTCTCCTAAGCAACCAAATTGGCCCGGTTGCTAGGGAGGGTAGAGTCACATGGGGTAACCTCCTCGTGGTCACTATAATGTGGTTCTCGCTCTCGGTGGGGCGTGTGGTGAGTTGTGCGTGGATCGCGGACAATAGCGTGAAGCCTCCACACATGCTGTGAGTCTCCGTGGTAACGCGCTCAACAAGCCACGTGATAAGATGCGCGGATTGACGGTCTCAGACACGGAGGCAGCTGAGGTTCGTCCTCCGCCATCCGGATTGAGGCGAGTCACTACACCACCACGAGGACTTAGAGCGCATTGGGAATTGGGCATTCCACATTGGGGAGAAAAAAAAACTCCAGAATATTTACAGAATACATGCTGTAAAACATATTCCGTTAGATTACTCAAGGTCAGCAACGTAAAATAAATACTTTGGATTACTTCTTCAGCACTGGCAAATGTTTTTACTTGTTTTGACTATAACCAATTAAATAAAGTACGAAAATTCACTTGTATTAAAAAATATAAATAAATAAATAAATACATTCTCTGGAAAAAGCCTAAATATCTTATGCAGTTTTGCTACTCAAGTAATTGATCTTGTTTTAAGCATTTGTAGATATTTTTACAGAAAATCAATATTTAACTCTCCTTAAGAATAACATTTTTGCAGTGCATCTTTGCTCAAATATCAAAGGTACTACTAGAGAAAAAAACGTTATGCTCTAATGTAAATTTTCGTCATAGAATTCATTATAAATTATAATTGTGTCTAGTAACAGATACATGACAATTTACACAAGATTAACTATTGTTGCAGCTCCAAACGTCTAAACCCCACAGAGTGAACACAACAACATCCTTTTCTGATCGTATGTGGATTCTGTTCATATAATGATGCTGAAAATATATTATTTGATGATTTCTATACGATGTTAAAGGCTACATTGGTTACCATTTCTTGTAAAAATACCCAAATCACATAAAAACATTGACATGGTGTTTCTAACTGTTTTTGTTAAGCTGTAGAAACATGATGTAGCTCCTCTATTAAGCTCCTCAATCATGTCATATCCACCTTTGAAAGCGCTCGTATGAATGAAACACATCAAAAGAAAGTGTTTCACTGCTGTTCAAACACTCCTCGGATCGCATCATTTATATGGATAAATGTTATCAAAAGGAATAGTCTAAACATTAAATGAAACAAATGACAATAAAATGCAAAGTAATCTCTTCAGTAATCTAAATACTTTTTGAATGTAACTGTATTCTAATTACCAATGATTTACATTGTATCTGTAGTGGAATACACTTACTTATATTTTGTGTTCTAAATATGTAATCCTGTTACATGTATTCCATTACTCCCCAACACTGGTCATAAACAAAACTGATGAAACAGAAAAGACATCTTTAGATGCACAAGACTGTGTGTGAATTTAAAAACAAAAATACATTTTATGTCAAATTATTAAATATCAATATTTTGACATTTTTATGAAAAGGCGCATTTGGTTCAGGTCATTTGGTGTAAACATGAGAAAACTTCTTAATATTCTTGACTTAAAAATTCAAGATATTTGTAAAAATTGTTTTTCACCTTGAAACATATGTTAGAAAACTTTTCTCAAATTAATGATTAAGTTGCGTACACTCTTAAGGTGCAAGGAAACTATTTTAATGCCTTTTATTTAATGGTTGCACCATGTGATATAAGTCATTAAATCATATTTTTGGTTTTGAAAATGCTATAACGTTTTCCCACAAATATTTGTAAAAACGACATGAACTCAAAGATTGTCTACGAACTTGACACGTGTTTAAAACAAGATTTTTATAATATTTCTTATTTTTATAATCTCAGACAACCTTATTATCAATGACCCAAATATTGTGTATAAAGTCTATAAATATTTTTTCAATATCTTTATTGTTCTGCGATGTCTTAATGCAATTTTAGTCATATTTTTATCATTACTGTATTGAGATGGTTTATGTGGTATTATTATTTTGTTAACACTTTAAAATAAGGTTCTATTTGTTAACATTAGTTTAACTACATTAGTTAACATGAGCTAACAATGTACAATACTTGTACAACATTTATTAATCTTGGTTAATGTCAATTTCAACAAATACATTTTTAAAATTAAAAGTTGTATATGGGGCAAAGTGTCAGTCAAAATATTCTTAGTGAATAATCCAAAGGGTTAGTTCACTCAACTGTAAATTCTGTAATCATTTACTCACTCTCATGTCATTCCAACCCTGCATGACTTTGATTTCTTTATTCTACATATACTTATTTTCTTGTCAAAATGTATTTCTTATCAAGGAAAGAAAAACAAAACAATATGTAACAATATAATGCTCTATTAAGATTTTCCAAACAAAGCCTTCCACAGTATAAAGATAGAAATGACCTAAAATAGCACCAAATCAAGTAACATTAAATGTTTCCCAAAGTCTAAGTGGGAGTTTGACATATTGAAAGAACTAGTTCACACATAGGTTGCATATTCATTGCAATGGGCATTAAATCTCTTAAACGCTCATCATCCACAATATTAATCTGCCGGTAGACTGTGGCTATCCGCTTTGTTGCAGCACTCGTGAAACCGTGTTCACGATTTGCATCAGGGCATCAAAGCCAGCGTCAAGTGGCGTTTTTAACTCCACATGAAAAGCGCTTGAAGACAGAAACATCTCATTCTGCATTTTTGTGATAGTTAAGACTTGACGTGCTTCTGTGGTAATTAAATTGTACCTTACTTAGGCAGAAAAATACTTGATTTCTGCCTAAGATTTTCACAGGTTCCATCTGGGCTTATTTTGAATTTGTACAACAAATAGCGTTAAGAGCTCCTTTCTTAATCATTTTATCTCTGACATTAAATCAATGGAAGACTTGGAATATACCACACAACTGGAGTACTTTTGTAGTATTTTAAAGTGCATTTTTGTTATTTTAGGAGCTTTATCCATCTCCATCACTTTCTTGTGTAAAAAAAAAAGCAGCGTGAACATTCTGCCGAACTTCTCATTTTGTGTTCCACAGAAGAAAGAAAGTAATTCAGGTTTGTAACAGCATGAGCATGAGAAAATGGACAACATTTGAATTACTGTATGAGCTATTCCTTTAAAAACTAGTTGTTTACTCATTTTCAGTGTTGATAATATATTCTGCTGCATCAAGAATGCGGTTGCATGTGCCATTTGGAGTATCACTCAGTATAAGTGTTCAGAAATCTTTCTGTGACGGGAACTTACCCCATAAATCATACGTTTTCATTGCATCTCCGTTCATCAGCTGCACAGTATTTGCCTGTGCGCCTCTCGTGTGATGTGACGAGTGTAGATATCTCTGAGCTTTGATCTTCATTGCGGTACTGTCGCGTTGATGAAAACCAGGAGATCCAGTTTCTGCTTATCAAAGATGGCTAAACCGCATCAGAAACAACGTCGTTAGCACAGACAGTTAAAACGGATGGATTATTGCTAACGTGCTACACATTTGGATTTAACTTGCATGTAATCTATTGGCCTGTTTTACACTTGATTTCTTTTCTTCGTTCTAGAGGTGGCCATATGAACAAAATCACATTAGGCTATGAATAATTTTAGATTATTGTTATGATATACAGTATATATATATATATATATAATATAATTCATCTCATATATAAATATTTTCTGAGGAAGCCCAGTCTACCAGTCTCTCACATTGCTGTTGGGTGACTTTATGCCACTCTGGTGCAAAAATTCAAGCATCTCAGCTTTGTTTGATGGCTTGTGACCATCCATGTTCATCTTGATCACATTCTAGAGGTTTTCAGTGGGGTTCAGGTCTGGAGATTGGGCTGGCCATGACAGGGTCAGCGAGACACTGTGGCTTGAAGGCCTCTCCAGGTCTCCGTTTAACCATTAGATGACCAGGTGGAGGATCGGTGATGATCTGGGGGTGCTTCAGCAAGGCTGGAATAGGGCAGATTCATCTTTGTGAAGGACGCATGAATCAAACCACGTACAAAGTTTTCCTGGAAGAAAACTTGCTTCCTTCTGCTCTGACAATGTTCCCCAACTCTGAGGATTGGTTTTTCCAGCAGGACAATGCTCCATGCCACACAGCCAGCTCAATCAAGGTGTGGATGGAGGACTATCGGATAAAGACCCAGTCATGGCCAGCCCAATCTCCAGACCTGAACCCCATTGAAAACCTCTGGAATGTGATCAAGAGGAAGATGGATGGCCACAAGCCATCAAACAAAGCCAAGATGCTTGAATTTTTGCACCAGGAGTGGCATAAAGTCACCCAACAGCAATGTGAAAGACTGGTGAAGAGCATGCCAAGACACATGAAAGTTGTGATTGAAAATCAGGGTTATTCCACCAAATATTGATTTCTGAACTCTTTCAACTGAAGTTAAAACATTAGTATTGTGTTGTTTAAAAATGAATATGAACTTGTTTTCTTTGCATTATTCGAGGTCTGGAAACACGTCATCTTTTTTAAAATTTTGACCAGTTGTCATTTTCTACAAATAAATGCTCTAAATGACAATATGTTTTTTGGAATTTGGGAGAAATGTTGTCAGTACTTCATAGAATAAAACAAAAATAGTCATTTATAAATAGTCACCTATAAATAGTCATTTTTACAAATTTTTTCCAGAGCTGTATATATATATATATATATATATATATATATATATATATATATATATATATATATATATATATATATATATATATCATACATACATACATACACAACATCACTGGGACCCATCATTCAGGCACATGGTTTCTCTTACCACTGCTACGCTGATGACACACAGCTCTACTTGTCTTTCTAGCCCAACGACACCACAGTGACTGCTCGAATTTCTGCCTGTCTGGCAGATATCTCAGCCTGGATCAAGGAGCACCACCTGCAACTCAACCCAGCCAAGACTGAACTCCTTGTCTTTCCAGCCAACCCTGCTGTTGAACACAATATCACGGCGCAGCTGGGTGCAACTACAGTAACACCTTCCAAATCGGTCAGAAATCTAGGGGTAACCATCGACAACAGACTAAATTTCAAAGACCACATCTCAAAGACCGCAAGATCATGTAGATTTACACTCTACAATATCAGGAAGATAAGACCCTTCCTCTCTGAACATGCCACACAACTGCTTGTCCAGTCACTTGTCATCTCTAGACTGGACTACTGTAACGCTCTCATCGCAGGCCTCCCTGCATGTGCAATTAGACCCCTGCAAATGATCCAGAATGCAGCAGCACGTCTGGTCTTTAATGAACCAAAGAGAGCGCATGTTACACCACTCCTTGTCTCTCTCCACTGGCTGCCGGTTGATGCACATATCAAATTCAAGGCTCTGATGCTGGCATACAGAACAGTCACTGGGTCTGCTCCAGCATACCTAAAATAATTTATGCAGAGCTACGCATCCACTAGAAGCCTGCGGTCAGCTAAGGAACGTCACCTTGTTGTCCCAACACAAAGAGGCACCAAAACACTTTCCCGGACTTTCAGCTTCATCGTACCACATTGGTGGAACAACCTTCCCAACTCCATCCATGAAGCAGACTCACTTTCTGTCTTCAAAAAACGACTAAAAACACATCTTTTCATGAGCACTTAACCAGTCATTAAAAAAAAAAAAAAAAATTCCTGTTGCACTTTATTCTGTTTTGAATACTATTCTGATGCTAGTGAAACTTTGTGTTATAGCACTTTTCATACCACTGTCTCCTAAAGATGATTTGCTTATGTGTTCCTCTTTTGTAAGTTGCTTTGGATAAAAGCATCTGCCAAATGAATAAATGTAAATGCAGATATATATAATATATATAATTCAGATAATAAAATGCATTACATTATTGTGGCAGATGAGTTAAGCGTTGATAAGACAATACAAAATATGGCTTTAGAATTCAATATATTGTTTATTTGCATATTATTGTACATAAGCCAATCATTGGCCTACAATTCACAGCAATCCATTTTGCAATTGAATTTGTCAATATATAAGTCATATATATATATATATATGTATATACAGTATATATATTTGATCAAATGCGGCCCAGATTTTCTCGACAAGTGGACAGTCCTCGTCTGTGCGCATCATTGCCGCATGAGCCTCCCATTGACTGTACTAAAAGAGTATCACAAAGCAGTCATAGTGTGCATGTGTCGCACGTGTTCGTATTCGCTCGTGGTCAGAACAGTATACTTTAAAAGGCAACGCAGTTAACTGGGGGCGATATACATCTTCTAGTGCTTCTTCGTGACAGCAACGGTTCAAATGTGAGTGTTGCCACCATGTGGACCCACTAATTTGTGTAAATAACTCCAGGCGCATGCGCATTCTGCACGTTCGAAGATGCACGGTTCCAAAAATCAGGCTGCGTGCATTCATTGTTCGAGCACTCTGCTGATGACGAGATTTGCGTTACACGTCCTGTACGTTTGCGTCTGACCAAAGTATCTTTTAGGCTTTAGAGTGACAGATGTCAAGGCATCTACGACCCATGACACACAGATCAATAGATGTGCTTGTGAAACGTGGCCTGTGTGTACTCTGGAGAAGCCCTCACAGATGAGTATTAAAGCAGCGTGGCTGTTGAGCAGCACCTGTGATGTGGATAATGATGTGTAGAACAGCACACATGAGTGTGTGAACCGGATAAGGCTGAATTATAGATACAGCACTCTGGGGCAAAACAGTGCTGCAGGGCGAGATGGTGAATGTGGTGGAGCGTATGCGCATAATAAGTCCCACCGGCCGCGCACGAGATGAGGGGAGCAGACCGGGTGTATGGAGATCAGGGAAGACAGCACACTAGAAAGGGAATGTGACCTGTGGTGTGTCTTTGAGAATTCTGAGGTAATTGCGGTCGAGATGCTGTGATGTGGTGAAGTGTCTTCATATCCTCTCTTGTGTGTTTGTCAGTTGATTTCAGTATTCTTTGCTTTCAGTTTAACCCCACCATTTTTGGTTTTAAACGTTACATATAAGCTTAGCTCAGGGTCCAAAATTAACAATCGCCAAATGTGAGGAAAAACATTGTATGTATCGCAGCAGTTGATGAAATGAACACCAGAGGTGATACAACATCAGTGATTTTTATTCACTTTCACACAAATCACGAGTAAAACGGGAGATTATCAGTTCATCTGAACACTTTTACTAAAGCTAAAGCTTGTTCGAGTGTGATCAAATTGCATGTAGCTCAACTGATGGAGCATTGCACTTGTATTGTAAAAGAGCGTGGTACGAGTCCTGAAGAGCACATGAATCGACACGTGAGCCCAAAGTGTCATAGAAGCACCACAAAATGACGTAGTTTTTTTCATCTCACATTTGCTTTTTATCACACTATTGGTTAGGTTTAGGTTTAAGGTTTAGGTTAGGGAGCATTTAAAACTTGATTTAGCATTAACCCCCTTAAACTGTATTGGACCCACCAGCAGGTCCAAAGGGGGCGCTATAAAGTTTAAGATAAAAAAGTTTACGCTTAAAATATTAAAGCCTACGCATACATAAGTCAGGCATATAAGGTATCATTTAAAAGCTTAGAATCTGAACTTTAACCATCACTTCCGCTACTTATGTTTATGTTACTTAAAATAACAAAATAAGGCCTCAAAACATTCACGTTGAAAATTAGCGCCCCCTAGAGGTAATGGGGTACATATATTTATATTAGTATTTTTGTTACCCTAATACCACAGTTTGAAAGATTTTCAAAAGAATCATAAAGTGAAATATGATTTCTGTAAGTCTTCAAATACTAACGTCTCTTTTATGCTCCGATAACTGCTGCTGTAAGTCCCAAATAGTAAAAAATGTATATCTGCTTTTCTAAAAGATTAGTCATTTTTTTACTTGTCTGTGCGCTTGCTTGTGTGAATAATCCAATGTTATATCTTAGATGTCCAGAACAAAATGTGCCATCCAGCAGGAAAAGCGCACTAAAAAAATCATCAGAAAATAAGTTTTCAACTATTGATGATGAAATGGTATACATCATCAAAGGGGAGGATCTCAGCTTTCTAATGACCCCTAGATTGAGCTTGTAGTCCACTCAGAGGCCGAGATATTCAATGAAACACAGAGGGTGGTGCTTGAACTGAACATTAGACTGAATGTCTATGGACGAGCACATCTGTGAGGGATAAATTGTGTTAGAGCGCCACCTACATTTCAGATCTGTATATTGTGATGGAATGTGCTAGAGAAAAACATATTTTTTTTCATATCTAGTGGAATAAAATGAGACTTTTCAAAGTGAGATAGAGTGAACAGAACCTGAATTACATGTTTACAAATTTAGGACAACAAAAAAGATCAACAAAATTTAGATCAACAAACAGAATTGCAAAAGTCTGCTATTGGTCAGACGAACAGATAATCCCACCCAAACTAATGCAGTTGGTCAATGTTGCTGTGTCAGGCTGGTTTGGATGCTCAAGCACACAGCAATGTTTTGATAGCGCAACAGGGTCAAAGTGTTTACACTTTTTGAGGGAATTGGTTGAATCATAAACAATGGAATGAGGAATTCAATTCAGCATTTTACATTTTAATAAAAGACGAATAATGTGCACAATAAGGTTGTGTATTAAGAAAGTAGTTACTTTTATGTTGCATTTCAAAAGGCAGATTGCGGAAGTCGCCGAGATATTATTAAACATCTCATAACTCTTCAGTATTTCTGACTGGTTAGAAATACTCTCTTCTCAGCTAGTGGAACTGCCTGAAACGGGTCAATTGCTTGTTGGACGTCAATATCAGAAGTTGGCTGCTCCTCACCACTCACGTCTCTGGTTGTTGTCTCTGGCTTTCGAGTGATAAAGTGCCTGAAACACACAGATGCGCACATGCATTCCCCCGTTGATCAGGCAGAAACAAATACAATCCCAAATCAAAACAACAAGCCTCACGCTTTGAAACAAAACACACACTCTTCTCTCTGTGGACTCAGCAGAAGACGGGAGAATCTATTCTGCCACAGGCACAGTGCTGGACCGCTTTCAACAGCATTGTGTTACAGCCAAGGGATTTGATCTGGAATGACAGTAGGCACTGTGCAATCATGCAATTATGAACCGCTGGAGTAGAAATAAAAATGAGGAATGTTATGGAAGGGCACTCTTTGCACAGTACACTGCAAAAATCATTTTCTTACTGAGACGTTTTGTCTCATTTTCCAGTTAAAATATTTAAACATTCTTAAAACACGATACATTTACCTGAAAAGGAAATAAGATATAATGTTTTCAGAGAAATCCAACAAAATTTGGTGGGGTCAATGCTTATAACAAGAAAAGACTATCTGCCGATGGGAAAATGATTTAAAGGGAAACCAAGTTTATTTTATAGTTTTTTCTTGTTTCAAGCATAAACTCCACCACATTTTTCTCTGAAAACAAGATTTAATATCTGATGCATTTTGCTTAAAAAAATTTAATTAATAAAACTTAAATATTTAAGATTTATTAATTTTGTTAAAGATAATCCAAATTGGGGGCCTGGGTAGCTCAGCGAGTATTGACGCTGACTATCACCCCTGGAGTTACGAGTTCGAATCCAGGGTGTGCTGAGTGACTCCAGCCAGGTCTCCTAAGCAACCAAATTGGCCCGGTTGCTAGGGAGGGTAGAGTCACATGAGGTAACCTCAGGGGTGGACTGGGAAGAGAAATTGGCCCTGGATTTTACATAGAAACCAAAAGTTGTTGAGCGGGGTGTTGTCCCTTTTCTGCATATCGCAGCGCAGTTTTGCGGCCCGTTCGGCGTAACGCGGCGGCCCGTTTCAGCTTATCGCCACCTGTTCGGCCCGTTTCGTGGCTGGCCCACCGGGAAAAGTCCCAGTTCTCCCTATGGCCATTCCGCCCCTGGGTAACCTCCTCGTGGTCGCGATTAGTGGTTCTCGCTCTCAATGGGGCGTGTGGTAAGTTGTGCGTGGATCGTGGAGAGTAGCATGAGCCTCCACATGCTGTGAGTCTCCGCGGTGTCATGCACAACGAGTCACGTGATAAGATGCATGGATTGACGGTCTCAGATGCGGAGGCAACTGAGACTTATCCTCCGCCACCCGGATTGAGGTGAGTAACCGCGCCACCACGAGGACCTACTAAGTAGTGGGAATTGGGCATTCCAACTTGGGGAGAAAAGGGGATAAAAAAAAAAAAATAGATAATTCAAATGTAATTTTTTAATCTTTAAGTGATCGTGTGTAGCTAGTAAACTCCCCAACATTAAACAACAGTAACTTGTATGCTGAAGGCATTTAATTTATTTTAACCCGGTTCATTAAACACAGTTCTTAAACACAAAGAAACAGCTTTATTTTTTTATTTTTTTTATGAGTAGTAATTATAAATAATTAACAAATTTATCTGCTTTTTGAGTATTTAACCATTTTCTTTCATTTTTTTTTATTTTTGCTTTATCACAAATAATAGCCTATTCTGTTATATTTCTCACAAAAAGCACCATGGTAATACACTTGTTTACTTATTTATTTTCAGACATGGTCTGTGATAACCCCATGTTTATGATATGTGTCATAGTAAAACCATGGTATTTATTAAAGTACCTTGGAGTACCATGACAGTATCATGAAATATGAACATGGTCAATCATTCAGTACCATTGCATTATCCTGGTAACATGGTGCACGGTGCGAAGGCGTGATGAGAAAGTGCGAGCACGAGGTGATCAACTGTGTTCCACGAATGCTACAGGGTCCTTGAATAATGTATAACATGCGAGTAAGGGCAGCCAGTTGAGTTTCTGGTGCCCCCCTAGGGTATGACGGTGCCCCCTAGGGAGCTGGTGCCCTACGCAGACTGCGTAATATGGAGCTGCGGTACTATGGTAGCCTAATGGTATTTTTCCGATAGTGATTAGTCTAATGGCTTATTAGTTTCAACAAAACCAAACTGGCTTTGGCTGAACCTAACAGCTCCTTCAGTTTAAGTCAATATTCTATAAAAAAACTATTAAATTTATATCACTGAAAGCGAAGCGACCGCTCCCATTATAATTAATAAATCTGTCTACACTAGTGGTACATGATGTCGGAAATGCAGTAGCAATCGAGTATTATTCTTTTAATAGAACAATACTTTTTATCTGACCTGTTACTCGGCTGAGATAACGGCACTACGATGCTCCGGGGCGACTTCAAAACTGCATTTTTTTGCTTCCTTAAAGGGCACTCCTGTGGGAGGGGATGCCACTCGAAAGCTCGTTCAAAATGAAAGTGAGAAAATTAATCTTTTCTCGGAGGGCCCTTCCACAAGACTGTTACCGAAGGGTACATTCATACAGTAATGCCATGTTTCTTTCAGAATACCCACTTCAAGGGCTCTGCAGTTCGGAGTGAGTATAGGGCATAGGGAGGATCACTTGCGATTGGTATCTGCCCCCGATCTGCTAAAAGCACCTCCGCTTAATTTTCTTTAATACGCATTAACACATTATTACTTTTATTGTGATATTATGACGAGATTTTAATTTAGCTTTATTTATCTATTTTAATTTCATTATCTGGACAACCAAAAGGGCACCTTTAGATTTGTGCACGAGAGGGGCAGGGGCTTGTGCCCTTGCTGCCCCCGTTCTGTGCACGCCAGTGCAACAAAAACATGTTGAAGTATTGCAAAGAAATAACTAGAAACTATTGTGGCACATTCGCCATAAATTAGCACATAGATTATTCTCTTTATTATGTGGTTCTCTGGAACACTTGATTGTGATTGGTCAGTCGTGATTCTTGGTCACTCTTGTGTCAAATACACCAGTTTGCGTCAGAGTTCTGTTGGTGTTGTGCAATGCCACAAAAGAAAATACACTTAAACAGGCCTAAATGTCTTACGCAGATTTGCTTGTCGGGTGATGTCTTTATCTCAGTTCAAACCTTACACGTTTGCACAAAAGCAGATCCTTTCTTTTCCTTTAAAAAAAACTGAAATTTGCTCAGCTGGTAGTGAGAGAAACAGAGTTTGTTGTGCCAGCATTCACTCATTCTCTTCCAACGCACAGAAACTGTGTTGTTTAGATTTGTGTCTGGTGAAATGTGCAGCTCGTCCTGCGCTGGTTCGTGTAATGAGAGAAGAACACGTTTGCTCGTCTCTTTGGAGATGTGTGTGAGGCAGCAGAGGTTTGAGGGGCGAGACAGCAAAACTTCCACTTCAAAGGTGCGTCAGGGGAGCTCGATCTCAACTCGCCTTCACACACTCCAGAGAAGAGCAGCCATGTAAATTTCATGACCCGTCTTTCTCTCTCAAATACATACTCTCCTACTGCATGACAGATATCATCGGCTGCTAGCTGTCAAGACACTTTCTCTCTCTTTCTCAATCCTTCTGTATTTTTTGTATTCCTTCTCTCTCTCTCTCTTTCTCAGGCTGTAAGATGCCAAATTCCCTCCATCCTGTACAACACTGTTTTTCTCTCACCATTGAGTTCACCCAACAATGAAAATTTTGTCATTACTTACTCACCCTCATGTCACCTTAAACCAGTGTGACTTTCCAGACTGATTCCACTGTGAATTAGGTGACAGTAAGTCAAAAGTTCGTCAGCTAAAATCAGTCTGTGCTTACGGAGAGTTGAATTACTGCCTCCAGTGGCCGGAGCTGGAAGTGTTGTCGAGGTGAATTGTCCACAGAGTGGCGCCAAAAGCGAATTGTCTTTTTAGTTGTAAATGATGTAATACAGTCAACAGGAATGCATAATTTATTTATTTATTTGTTTGTTTATTTATTTATTTTCTCCCCTTTTTCTCCCCAATTTGGAATGCCCAATTCCCAATGCGCTCTAGGTCCTCGTGGTCGCGTAGTGACTCGCCTCAGTCTGGGTGGCGGAGTACGAATCTCAGTTGCCTCCGCGTCTGAGACCATCAATCCGCGCATCTTATCACGTGGCTTGTTGAGCGTTACCGCAGAGACGTAGAGCGTGTGGAGGCTTCACACTATTTTCCGCGGCATCCACACATCACCACATGCCCCACCGAGAGCGAGAACCACATTATAGTGACCACGAGGAGGTTACCCCATGTGACTCTACCCTCCCTAGCAACTGGGCCAATTTGGTTGCTTAGGAGACCTGGCTGGAGTCACTCAGCACGACCTGGATTCGAACTCGTGACTCCAGGGGTGATAGTCAGTGTCAATACTCGCTGAGCTACCCAGGCCCCCGGAATGCATATTTTATTAGCCATACGCCCTAAACCGAACCCCAACCCAACCCACACCTAACCATCAGTGCAGTAAAAGCCTTTTCCAGAATATTACCTACAATTTCCAGTGTAAACACGACCCTTTTGAAAATACTAGTAAATTTTGCAAAATTGTATCAATACCTATAAATTTCCTTATTGATGGTATGTGTGTACAGAGCCAGAGGATTACCAGTTTAAGTTCGTACAAGGTCAGGGTGCACTGACGTAAGAATGTTCTGACGTAGATGACGCAGTTACTCTGCACCGTTTAACACCGGTGATTCGGAAGGAAGAAAAATGTCAACAAACTGTTCAGATCTCTTCAGATAGAGCACTTCTCTACATCCAAGCAGATGAATACATTTCTCAACAGCTGAATGGAACAGTTAGCAATTTCCCATGTATTCTCTGATGAACCCACATCATGCAGTCTTCTGTGTAGCGAAATATGTACATATTACTGTGCTTTCCAGCCTCAGACAGCATGTCCGCCTTCGGATGCTAGTGACAGCATCGACAGTCTCATTTGAAGTTTTCACATACGGTGGCGTACGGGACACCACTGCGGTGCGTGGGGGCCCCGACCCTATGAGGGGGCCCCATCGCAGATTCACCTATCTATGAGTAGCCTTTGCTTTTTTAGAACGGAACTCTATTCTTGAATCTTTGCAGGGAAGCCAATTCCCCATTAATTAACATCACCACCAAATATTTACCCATTGGTCCAACATTTTAATATTCGGCCTTGGTCAGTGCTGTAGTGTGTGGGCACACACCTCCCTCTCTCCCCACTGTGTGCTGTCATTACTCATAGGACCCTATGGTGGCCCTCACAGGGTAAACTTAAATTCTCCCGTGTCTGTTTGGGTCGGCTCTGCATTACTGCAAGTGAAAACAGCCCATTGTGTTCGGAGAGAATCATCGGCAGCGGCTCTTCTCCGTCACACACCTGTACAGCTCCGGAATAGAGAAGCAGTGCTGGGAAATTAGTCTGGGCCTCATTTCCCAAAAGCATAGATCATAGAATCTTACGATTCATCTTAGTTTTGCGGCCCGTTTCCCAAAGCCATCGTAACTTAAGTAGTACCTACTTGAAAATGCTCATAGTTTTACAAGTGCTCTGGAGTAATCGCAGAGCACTAAGAACATCGTAAGGACAGACTTATGCAGACACCTGCAGGACAATCACAAAATTACACGTAATACAATTTAAATACCTATAGCTACAATTTATGATAATTTAATATCCTTATAGGCTACATACATCAGAGAGGGAAGGAAAAAGTAAATAACTTGCTGCCCTGCATGAAAATCGTCTGTACACTGCGTGCCCAATTATTAGGCAAGTGAGTATTCTGATCTTATTATTTCCATGCACATTTTCCAACTCCAAACCATATAAACTTGAATGCTTATTGGATTCAATCATTTTCAGGTGTATGTATTTGTGTAATGAGGGAGGGTGTGGCGAAAGTGACTAACATCTTATATGTGTGCATAATTATTAGGCAGCTTCATTACCTCAGGTAAAATGGGCCAAAAAAGAGATTTAACTGACACTGAAAAGTCAAATATTGTAAAATGCCTTTCAGATGGATGCAACACTCTTGAAATAGCTAAACTATTGAGGCATGACCACCGGACAATCAAACGCTTTGTTGCAAATAGTCAACTGGGGGCGCAAAAAACGCATGGAGAAGAAAAGGTGCAAATCAGCTGCAAAAGACTTGAGAAGAATTAAACGTGAAACTACCAGGAACCCATTATCCTCCAATGCTACCATAGTCCAGAACTGCAACCTACCTGGAGTGTCCAGAAGTACAAGGTGCCAAGTGCTCAGAGACATGGCCAAGGTTAAGAAGGCTGAAACACGACCACCATTGAATATATTCACAAGTTGAAGCGTCTAGATTGGGCAAAGAAATACCTGAAGACATGAAGGTTTTATGGACAGATGAAATGAGAGTGACTCTTGATGGACAGGCCTGTGGTGGATCACTAATGAACACAGGGCACCACTTCTAGTCAGGCACCAGCGAGGTGGAGGAGGGGTACTGGTATGGGCTGCTATCATTAAGGATGAGATAGTTGGACCTTTTCGAGTTGAAGATGGACTGAAACTCAACTCTCAAACCTACTGCCAGTTTCTGGAAAGTACTTTCTATAAGCAGTAGTACAGGAAGAAGTCCTCAGCATCCATGATCTTTATGCAGGACAATGCTCCATCACATGCATCCAAGTACTCCACTGCTCGGCTAGCCAGCAAGGGCCTCAAAGATGTCCAAATAATGACTTGGCCCCCTTCCTCACATGATAAACGGCACAGAGTAACTGCGTCATAACATTCTTACGTCAGTGCACCCTTCTCAAATGTAAGGGAAGACAAGGGCCCAACAGTGGCATCTTGGTGGTGCTGGGGCTTGAACCCCTGACTTTCTGATCAGTAACCCAGAGCCTTAACCACTGAGCCACCACTGCCCTAAATTGAGAATGCCTGTGCTCGCAACATTGACATTAAGGCTGCAGTGAAATACTTTGTGCATTAAAATGCTCGGAGAGCCCAAAGGATTCGATACAGTTTATATATATAAGCCCCTTCTGCTATTGCTAAAATAACAAGAAAATAAGAGCTGCACGCTCATATAATATCCATTTATTCCTGTAGGGATTTTAAACTGACTAAAAAGCACTATATATATCCAAATCACAACACATACATTATATAGCCTATATATATACTATAATGCTACTAATAATAACATCAATTAACAACATCAATACTAATAATGATAAATCATCACTGTATGCAAAACCAGATATTTATACCGTTAAATCAAGTATAAGTAAATGGGGGAGACGGACTCAATAGTGTGTTGCAGCAGGTGCACGACAACTTTTCATGCATGACGTCACTGCTTGTGGGAGGGGCCCCATCTCATGCTTTGCGGGGGGCCCCACAGATGTGTGGTTCGCCGATGGTCACATACGGTGTCATTGAGTCTCGAGCAGGTACATAAATGAAAACATTCGCCAAAAAAAAAACAAAAAAACACCAACATTACTAACCACATACGTTCAGCTACAAAACCATACCCCGCCATGTTTTCAAATTAAAAGCCCACATTTCCGGCGCAGCCATGTTGAGGTCATTTCCAGCAAACAATGTCACATAATTTAACGGCATTTGGTGCTGATGTGTGAATGGTAGCAAAATGAAAAAAAGAGTTCGAGTTTGAATCCAGGGCGTGCTGAGTGACTCCAGCCAGGTCTCCTAAGCAACCAAATTGGCCCGGTTGCTAGGGAGGGTACAGTCACATTGGGTTAACCTCCTCGTGGTCGCTATAATGTGGTTCTCGCTCTCGGTGGGGCGTGTGGTGAGTTGTGTGTGGATGCCGCGGAGAATAGCGTGAAGACTCCACACGCGCTATGTCTCCACGGTAACGCGCTCAACAAGTCACATGATAAGATGCATGGATTGACGGTCTCAGACACGGAGGCAACTGAGATTCGTCCTCCGCCACCCGGATTGAGGCGAGTCACTACGCCACCATGAGGACTTAGAGCGCATTGGGAATTGGGCATTCCACATTGGGGAGAAAAGGGAAAAAAAAAAAAAATAATAATAATAATTATTATTATTAATATTATCATTACTACTAATATATATATATATAATTCAAAGGATCCTACTTAAATAAAACTTGAAGCAATGTTTACTTAATTGACAAACTCTTCAAGGAAATGTGCAATTGTCTTAATTTATTATTTACAATGTTACATTTAACTCTATTAATTAGGCTAAAGGAGTGTGTTCAAAAGCATATTACCTATTTTTTTGTGGTATCGAAATTGGTATAAAAAATCATGAAACTGGTATTGCTACCAACTACTAACATTTTTGTATCATGACACTCCTTATTTGAATTGATGCAAACATTTCTGATGGGGCATGGCGCTTGTCAGTAACTCGACAGAACGTGTTTGATTTCAGGTTTCGTGAACTTTCGGGAGCAACATCAAGTGCTTGTGATGGATGAAATCCATGGAATTAATTATCTATTTGTATGTGCATTTTAAATGAGGCCACTGGTCCACCCATAACAACATCTGAAGTTCAAATAAAAGAGTAACTTGTATGCTGAAGGCATTTCCTTTATTTTAACCCGGTTAATCAGTGAACCAGAGAAACATTTTCCTTGCATTACAGTTATCTCAGTATGTTGCGGCAATTACATATGAAATCACAACGCTTCTTCCAACAGGAAAAGATGCAATCCACAGAATTCAGCCCAGTTCTCTGATCTCAGTTCCAGACAAATACAACAGCTCTATCGATTGAACCCAGAGATGATGTGAAATCTTAGACCATAATTCTGAATCCCTGAGCGCAGGCAACAGCTGGCGTTAAACAGCCCTGTGCACATCTGCACGCTTTCCCTCGTGAGATCCCATCTTTACGTCCAGCGTCTGACTCTCGGCATCGCCTCTTTGAACTCAAACCAAGAGAGCTGCAAATGTGTCCCTGTGCCAGTCAACATCACATCCATCCTGACAGCGTTCTGGAATATTCACTGGAGGAATCAGTATGCTGCTCCAGCGGAGAGTTTTCATTGGACGTCACGTGTCAGAACTGTCGTGGATCCAGTGTGTTTGTGTTTATACTCTCTTCAGTTTGACATTGAGTCTTTATACTGTAACTACACTGCAAAAAATAACTTTCTTTTTCAGTATGTTTGTCTTGTTAAGATCCTTAAAACAAGACATATTTACTTGAGAAGCAAAATGGCATTAGATATTACGTTTTGTTTTCAGAGAAATCTTACAAACTTTAGTGAAGTTTGTGCTTAAAACAAGAAAAAAAAAAAACTTGCCAATAAACTTTTCCCTTTGAATTAAAAAAAAAAAAAGAAAACATATTTTCTTACTCAGTATCTTTGTCTAGTTTTCCAGTAAAATATTTAAACATCTTTTGAATAATAAAAAAAATACTTAAGAAAATAACGTAAGATATTACAAATTGTTTTCAGAAAAATCTGGCAAAATTTTGTGACATTTATGCTTAAAACAAGGAAAAAATATTTACAAACTGGGTAAGAAAAATAACCTAAATTAAAGGGAAAACAAGATTATTTTTACTACCTCATTGGCCAATATTTATAGCTTGTTTCAGGCACAGACCACACCAAGTTTTGTTAGATTTCTATGAAAAAAACAAGATTTACTATTGTGTGTCATTTTGCCTCAATGTATCATGTTGCACAGATGTTTAGATACTTTTACTGGAAAATATGACAAAATGTTGCCATTGTGTAGGTATAATTAGTTTAAGAGTCTTTTAAACCAACTTCAATAGATACTTTTATACAAAACTCCAAACTTTAGTCATGTTGTTAGGTCAACCTGGAAGATTAGTTCAGCATAGTAATATAACGCACGTGTAACGTTCCTGTTCTACCCGCTCCGTATGGGATTCGAACTGGCATGGGAGGCGGGTGCGCTAACAAGGAGGCTACAGCCTCTAGTGTCAGTTGCTAGTACACCTCTTGAGGTCAGGAGATTGAGGTTTATACACATTGCACATGTGACACTCCTGTTCTACCCGCTCCGTACAGGATTCGAACCAGCGTCTCCGGCATGGGAGTCAGGTGTGCTAACAAGGAGGCTAAAGCCTCTAGCATCAGTTGCTAGTGCACCTCTTGAGGTCAGGAGAGTGAGGTTTACAGGTGCATCTCAATAAATTAGAATGCTGTGGAAAATTTCATTTATTTCAGTAATTCAACTCAAATTGTGAAACTCATGTATTAAATAAATTCAGTGCACACAGACTGAAGTAGTTTAAGTCTTTGATTCTTTTAATTGTGATGATTTTGGCTCACATTTAACAAAAACCCACCAATTCACTATCTCAAAAAATTAGAATACATCATAAGACCAATAAAAAAAACATTTTTAGTGAATTGTTGGCCTTCTGGAAAGTATGTTCATTTACTGTATGTGTACTCAATACTTGGTAGGGGCTCCTTTTGCTTTAATTACTGCCTCAATTCGGCGTGGCATGGAGGTGATCAGTTTGTGGCACTGCCGAGGTGGTATGGAAGCCCAGGTTTCTTTGACAGTGGCCTTCAGCTCATCTGCATTTTTTGGTCTCTTGTTTCTCATTTTCCTCTTGACAATACCCCATAGATTCTCTATGGGGTTCAGGTCTGGTGAGTTTGCTGGCCAGTCAAGCACACCAACACCATGGTCATTTAACCAACTTTTGGTGCTTTTGGCAGTGTGGGCAGGTGCCAAATTCTGCTGGAAAATGAAATCAGCATCTTTAAAAAGCTGGTCAGCAGAAGGAAGCATGAAGTGCTCCAAAATTTCTTGGTAAACGGGTGCAGTGACTTTGGTTTTCAAAAAACACAATGGACCAACACCAGCAGATGACATTGCACCCCAAATCATCACAGACTGTGGAAACTTAACACTGGACTTCAAGCAACTTGGGCTATGAGCTTCTCCACCCTTCCTCCAGACTCTAGGACCTTGGTTTCCAAATGAAATACAAAACTTGCTCTCATCTGAAAAGAGGACTTTGGACCACTGGGCAACAGTCCAGTTCTTCTTCTCCTTAGACCAGGTAAGACGCCTCTGACATTGTCTGTGGTTCAGGAGTGGCTTAACAAGAGGAATACGACAACTGTAGCCAAATTCCTTGACATGTCTGTGTGTGGTGGCTCTTGATGCCTTGACCCCAGCCTCAGTCCATTCCTTGTGAAGTTCACCCAAATTCTTGAATCGATTTTGCTTGACAATCCTCATAAAGCTGTGGTTCTCTCGGTTGGTTGTGCATCTTTTTCTTCCACACTTTTTCCTTCCACTCAACTTTCTGTTAACATGCTTGGATACAGCACTCTGTGAACAGCCAGCTTCTTTGGCAATGAATGTTTGTGGCTTACCCTCCTTGTGAAGGGTGTCAATGATTGTCTTCTGGACAACTGTCAGATCAGCAGTCTTCCCCATGATTGTGTAGCCTAGTGAACCAAACTGAGAGACCATTTTGAAGGCTCAGGAAACCTTTGCAGGTGTTTTGAGTTGATTAGCTGATTGGCATGTCACCATATTCTAATTTTTTGAGATAGTGAATTGGTGGGTTTTTGTTAAATGTGAGCCAAATTTATCACAATTAAAAGAACCAAAGACTTAAACTACTTCAGTCTGTGTGCACTGAATTTATTTAATACACGAGTTTCACAATTTGAGTTGAATTACTGAAATAAATGAACTTTTCCACGACATTCTAATTTATTGAGATGCACCTGTATACACATTTCACATGTGATGCTTCTGTTCTACCTGCTCCGTACAAGATTCGAACCAGCGTCTCCGGCATGGGAGGCGGGTGCGCTAACAAGGAGGCTAAAACCTTTAGTGTCAGTTGCTAGTACACCTCTTGAGGTCAGGAGATTGAGGTTTCATACACATTGCACATGTGACACTCCTGTTCTTCCTGCTCTGTACAGGACTCAACCTGGTGTCTCTGGCATGGGAGTCAGGTGTGCTAACAAGGAGGCTAAAGCCTCTAGCATCAGTTGCTAGTGCACCTCTTGAGGTCAGGAGAGTGAGGTTTATACACATTTCACATGTGATGCTTCTGTTCTACCTGCTCCGTACAAGATTTGAACCAGTGTCTCTGGCATGGGAGGCGGGTGCTCTAACAAGGAGGCTAATGTCAGTTGCTAGTGCATCTCTTGAGGTCAGGAGAGTGAGGTTTATACACATTGCACATGTGACACTTCTGTTCTACCTGCTCCTTACGGGATTTGAACCGGTGTCTCCGGCATGGGAGGTGGGTGTGCTAACAAGGAGGCTCCATTACACACAAGACATACAGAATACTTTTATAGTGTTTCAGTGGCATCTGTACCCATTCAATTTTACTGTGTAGAAAAGTTCCACCGAATAAAAAAGTTACACAGATTTGAAACATCACGAGGGTGAGTAAATAATGACAGAATGTACATTTTGGGGTGAAACATTACAAAAACGTCAAGATAGAGTGTGATTTTATTCTTCATATTTTTGTTTAGGTAATTTAATGTGAGAAATATTCCATATATGTGTCGATCTGGGGCAAAAAAACAACAACAACTTTTGGCATCCCAGATAAACTTCTTAAGTTAATCAAAGTTCCAAAGTTAAAATTTGCTCATGTCACTAAGATCAGCGAGTGTCTATAATTGTTCTTCAACTTAACCCCTTAAACTCTGGTGCATTTTTGGGCTGCCGCCCGCAATTATTCACACTCAAATTTAAAAGCTCACCGTTCACACATACTGTGGACTAATTGCAAAAAATTGGTCTCATTTTTCAGAGAATCACCCAAATAAAAAAAATAACACCCCAATTATTCATTAATAATACTGTGTTTATAATCTTATGATAAACGGAAAGTTTTTTTGAAAAAAACAAAACAAAAACTTTTTTGTTGTCCTAACTTTGTAAGCATGTAATTCTGGTTCTGTTCACTTTACCGCACTTTGAAAAGTCTTATTTTATTCCACTAGATGGCAGCAAGCACTGAAATATTTTTTCCTCTGGCGCATTCCATCACAATATACAGATCTGAAATGTAGGTGGCGCTCTAACGCATTTTAGCCCTCACATATGTGCTCGTCCATAGACATTCAGTCTAATGTTCAGTTCAAGCACCACCCTCATTATTTCATTGAATATCTCGGCCTCTGAGTGGACTAGAAGCTCCATCTTGGTGCCAATAGAAACCTTTGCGATATATAATATTTTATCTTTAATAGTCGATAACATATTTTTCTGATGATTTGTTTTGCATGCTTTTCCTTCTGGATGGCACATTTTGTTCTGGACATCTAAGATATAACATTAGATTATTCGGCCAAGCAAGCTCACAGACAAGTGAAAAATGGCAAATTCTTTAGATATATAGGTCAAAACAGATATAACATTTCTGGCTACTTGGGGCTTACAGCGGCAGTTATTGGAGCATAAAAGAGACGTTTGTATTTGATGACTTACAGATATCATATTTCACTTTGTGATTCTTTTGAACATCTTTTGAACTGTGGTATTAGTGCAACAAAATGAAAAAAATCCTGAGAATGAGAGCTTTCATTTGATGTATGACTTGTCCATTTTGGTGCTATGTGAAGGACTTTTATTTTCATATAAATATTTCTACCCCATTACCTCTAGAGGGCGCTAATTTTCAATGCGAATGTTTCGAGGCCTTATTTTGTTATTTTAAGTAACGTAAATGCAGAAGTGATGTTTATCTCTAAAAAGTTGAGATTCTAAGCTTTTAAATGATACCTCATATGCCTGACTTATGTATACGGGGACTTTTACGTTTTAAGCATAAACTTTTTTTGTGATATATCGCCCCCCTTTGGACCCACCGGTGGGTCCATACAATTAAATTATTTTGCAGTACCTAATAAAGTTACCGGTTACGCTGGCAAGTAACGCTTTAATTTTTATTTACTCCCTTAAGCCAAAGTTTGACTCACATTTGGCACTTCACGAGTGTTAATTTTGGAACATGTGTTTGTCCTCAGCAGAGGTATAAATACACAGTGTGATGAAATCATGTCAACATTCAGGACTGTCAAAGTTCGACTGTTAACCCAAAATGATAATAATGATTTCAAATGTTGTTTCGTGCTAAAGGGACTTGTGGCATTGAGTGATTGAAACATTCTGTCTAGGTTCACATTTGTTTTTTGGGGATACGGGAATAACGGTCATGTGTACATCTGAAATGGGAAACCCATAAAACTGAAATCAACCCATCAAACTCTGTCAAAATCCATCCGGATGTGTTTGGCAGTGAATTCAGAGTTTATGACAAACACATGGCAGGCACTGAAGAATATGATATGTCTTATACAGCGTTCTCCTCGTAGTACCCCTGAAATTATGTGGATCCCCCTGGTCTTTCCATCGTTCACAAAAGTTAGTTTTGGACTGATGTTTTTCGTTTTGTGCGAAGAAAAACACAGATAGGAAAAATGAATAGAGGTTGTTTTGTTTGCATGCAGTTGACTCCTGTTTTCTTACAATTCTCAAAACTCTGGGCTTTTGAGTCCTTTTTATTTCCTGCCAGAGTGATATTACAAGCTTTTAACCTTTTAAACTCTGAAGCGTTTTTTGGGCTGCCGCCAGCAATTTTTCACACTCAAATTTAAAAGCTCACCATTTACACACTGAGGAACGATACCACATATGCCTGACTTATGTATACGGGGACTTGAGCTTTTTAAGCGTAAACTTTTTCAGGACATAGCACCCCCTTTTGGACCCGCCGGCAGGTCCACAGAGTTTAAGAGGTTTTAAGCATCATAAATAGTCCAGAACAAAAATCAAATCCACTCCACACTACATCCTTCCTGGTTTTTAATTGCACACAAAGATTTGAGTCTGTTCCTCACACAAAGCTATTGTATGACTTCAGAAGACTTGGACTATAACACACAAGTTATATGGACACATTTTTTGTACCTTTTTAAGTTTGACAGTATAAATCACCATCCTTTATTTATATTTATGCATTTGGCAGAAAAATATTTTGTTAGTTTGTGTGTTCTCTGGGAATCGAACCTCTTATCTTGGCGTTGCTAGTGCCATGCCACCATTGCTTTATCACATTCTTTGTCAGATACATAAATAATATAAATCCATCCATCACACATTGCAACAAAACATGATCCTGTGTCTCTTGTTGCCAGTTGTTGTCA
This sequence comes from Myxocyprinus asiaticus, assembly GCF_019703515.2. Classification (NCBI taxonomy): domain Eukaryota; kingdom Metazoa; phylum Chordata; class Actinopteri; order Cypriniformes; family Catostomidae; genus Myxocyprinus; species Myxocyprinus asiaticus. Next base: position 1,686,866 of record NC_059359.1, read on the forward strand.
ATGAAATCTGATCTCAGAACTGGCTGATACCTGTAAACAGCTGGATTCTTTGTGAGGTTCTGCGCTCGCCAGATCTTCATGATCAAAGATTTTAAGCCCAATAAGATCCTCAAGCTATGATTTACTCCTCTGAGTCCCACCGCAATCGGACTCTGATAATTGTGAACACATGCAGAACTTGCAGCTCAATTCAGGCCAAAAATGAAATAACGATATTCTTAAAACGGCGTCAAGCCAGAAAACACTGTAATTTGATCATTTTTACACTGAAGAACGAACAATATAGCACACTTTCTCTGGAGGTTGAACATGTTTTATATTTGTGTTTTTGATGAGTAAAAATATGATATTCAGATATCATATGAAGATATCAAGTAAAAATCCCATTCATTTCTTCCATAGGGGAATATATTATTAACATTAACATTCTGAGACCCGAGTGTGACTGCTGTGTGCATTTTTGATCTGTAACTAGTAGCACCTAATAAACAAGCAAAAATAAATAAATATTCTAAGAGCAAATAGTTTTCCTAATAATGTATGTCCACATATGTGGACAGCGGGACTAAGTTGTGAATTTTTAAATAATATCAAGCTATAGAAAGTCAGATTTTCATCATGTTTCCAGGAGTGTTGATTATTCATGTTTTTGAGATGTTACAGACATTACATCAGAAATTATCATAATTAATTCAGATTCAAAGTAATGTCCAGCATCATCCAATCACTGTCAACCATGTTAAAATAAAATGATACATTATAAATTCTGAATCTATGTACTGATTATCATTGTCACATGTCTGTCAAACATGTTGAGTGATCCAAACATCATCTGCAGCCTGAAACTGAACTTTTGATCAGATTTTAGGAGTGAATGCACTTAACTGCATAGAGAGCTATAGGATGCTCCCTTGCTCCCTATTTAGTGAATGACTTAACCTCCAGTGTGCTGTCTGTCTGCACTGGTCTCAGAACAGTTTGAAATGCACCTTATTTTCATCCTAACTCCATATAAAGCCTCTGAAAGACACATTTATCAGTTTTCAGATTAACTCATTTATTCTCAATGTGATAATACACAGTAAATATAGGAATGCATTTATTAATGTTAATGAATAGAACTGTATTGTACAGTGATAAAATAAAATATAACTAAATGTATATTAAAATGGAGTGAAATGACCCACAGATGTGTTAGAGTTATGTTTTTTCTATTTTGAGGAAATGTGGTGCCAGTGTCCACATATGTGGACATCATGTTTATCAGAGCGCTGACACAAGAAAAATGTACGGATCTTTTAAAGCGGCATATCAAACAAAACTAGAGACGCTACTCTTTACAACCAAACAGGTTTCATGAAAAAACATAGAGAGATTTCTTACCAGAGGCACTTTTGTTGGCGCTGTGTCTGTAGGAGCGCTTCATGGAAATCGACGGCATGCTGTTGTCACATGATTCGGTGCGGCAGAAGTCTAACCCTTAAATGACACTCTAGAGTCTTGTAAACAGTATTAAGTCGTTTTTTATTAATTTAAATTATGCATTGCATATAGCAAAGCCAAATGTCCACACATGTGGATGCGGGATTGCACGAGGTTAACGTGAGCTCCGAAGCTGTTAATCAATGGTACATGCTTCTGTTGAATCATTCAGTCTGCATTATTTCAGCTTCATTAAAAAAATAAAATAAAAATCATGTTTATTAGCAGAATTCCTGGTGAAGAACTACACTACCCATAATCCTGAAGAGAATGATCAACCAATCAGAGAATTGTCACGGACAAAGCCCATCAAAAGAGCTCTGCAACGACCGCCCATGATGCACTGTAAATTACACAATCGAGTCTGTCTCTCTACTTACTGTATATCTGAATATTTTTGCAGTGAACCTGTTTCTATACTTAGAATCAACAACTTTAAATCAATAGATTTATACACTGCCTGGCCAAAAAAAAAAGTCGCTGTTTGATGTATTCCGTGGTCGTGGAAAAGATGTTACTATGTTTCAGAAGGGGCAAATTATTGGCCTGCATCAAGCAAAGAAAACAACTGATTGCTGAAATCACTGGAATTGTGTTAAGAACTGTCCAACACATTATTAAAACCTGGAAGGATAGTGGTGAACCGTCAGCTTCACGGAAGAAATGAGGTCGGAAAAAAATCTTGAATGATCGTCATCGGAGATCACTAAAACGCTTGGTCACATCGTAAAAAATCGACAGTAGAACTCACGGCTATGATTAATAGTGAAAGTAAGAGCATTTCCACATGCACAGTGTGATGAGAACTTACAGGATTGGGACTAAACAGCTGTGTGGACACAAGAAAGCCACTTGTTAGTGAGGCTAATCGGAAAAAGGAACTTAATTTGCTATAGAGCATAAAGATTGGACTGTGGAGCAATGGAAAAAGGTCATGTGGTCTGAGTCCAGATTTACCCTATTCCAAAGCGATGGGCGCGTCAGGTTAAGAAGGGAAGCACATGAAGCGATGCACCCATCATGCATAGTGCCCACTGTACAAGCCTCTGGAGACAGTGTGATGATCTGGGGTTGCTTCATTTGGTCAGATCGAGGCTCAGCAACGTTATACGGCAATAACAGCACGGGCATATTCCAGGACGACAATGCCAAGATTTATCGTGCTCAAATTGTGAAAGAGTGGTTCAGGGAGCATGATGAATCATTTTCAGACATGAACTGGTCATCACAGAGTCCTGATCTTAACCCCATTGAAAGTCTTTGGGATGTGCTGGAGAAGACTTTACAGAGTGGTTCGACTCTCCCGTCATCAATACAAGAACTCGGCCAAAAATTAATGCAACTCTGGATGGAAATAAATGCTGTGACGTTGCATAAGTTTGTCGAAACAGTGACACGACGAATGCACGCTATAATCAAAGCTAAAGGTGGTCCAATGAAATATTAGAGTATGTGGGGGTTTTTTTGGCCAGGTAGTGTATTTTTCCATTGTTTTTAATTCGATTACATCATTTGCAATACTTAGGATTGTAGTTAGTTCCCTCAATATAGGCTTGTACCTTTGTCTTTTTGTCTGATTTTCAAATAAGGTTCAAGGCTTACAACTCTTTTATGAAGGATTTTATGATGTCACTATGGAAAAAATGAATGGGAAAAATACAGTCAAGACGGCTGAAAAAGTGGACGGACACTGTTGCGCTCTATAGAGTTTGACGTTAGTGTGCTAAGTTAACATCGCAATACTCTAATATGCATAAAGATATATGGAACGCACAAATATTCCTTAAAATTGTACATTTTTATTGATACTTTTTAGTATTTCATGAATCATATTTATAAGTAGGGTTGCCAACTTTATACAAGCCAAATACGGGAATTTTTTTCCCCCAGCGGGGTCCACTAGACCTTGTTTACATAGGAAAACAACTGAAAAACAGTACGGACGGACGCAAAAATTAGTTCAGTGTGAATGGCCCCTTAAACACTTAAAATGAAAACTGAAAACTAAAATGAAAGCTTTTATACAATGACCAGGAAGAATCAATTTTCTGTCAATCTTCACTTTTAATAAACACTACTTTTTGCAAAAAGAACAAAGCTGCAATCAGTGGAGAAAGATTGTTTTCTGTCAAGCATTTTCTTCCCCATATTTGTTTTTAAAGCTCAATGAACCAGCTTTTTAAAATTGGGCTCATAAGTTTGAATGCAGTACATGAATAATGTGTTAAAATAGCATATATCACTAAAAAAATAATTTGGCCTTCTTAGCCACAAGTTTTGGTACTGTTTTAAGTAACCATGCATTATAATGGATTTCTATGGGAGAGAAAACGCTTAATATGAAATAGTGTATTTCTCCTTGGATTACGGTGTCGTTGTTTTGGCACTAAATAGTGTTTATCACAACAAAAATGTAAGAAAACCACATTAACCCCTTAAACTTCTGGTGCATTTTTGGATGTCACAATTTTTCACACTCAAATTTAAAAGCTCAACATTCACACATACTGTGGCCTAATTGCATTTTATTTATTTATTTATTTATTTATTGCATGGATGTCATTTTGTGGCAATTTTCTGTTCACTATATATGAAGAAATGTGTAAAAAATAAATGGACATGCAAATGTGAATTTTCTGTTTACATGTAACAAATTGCTACAAAAATAAATTTACTGTATACATGCAAATGTGCATATCCATTTTCTGTACAGTATTGTACAGTATTGACTTCCCCCAGTACACTTTTACCTACTGTTGAAATCGGTATCTAAAAAGCATCCAGCTAGACAAAACTGACATTCTTGTATAGTACAGTAAACATTCAGTGTCAACAAAAATGCAGAACAAAAATAAAATTTGTATACAACAGATATTTCCAGGGTTGACTGCCATGTTGAAAAAACATCGAAACATTTTGACCAGTACGGCTCACACGATGACAACAAAACTTTTCATTTTGGCGGCATTGGCCAACCTACTGACACAATAACTACTGTAGGTTTAGAAGCATGAATTCAACGTTTTGGGTGAGTTACTACATTTTGCAGACATGCAGTAGAGTTGTGATGTCCCATAAAACAGTTGTGACAATTGCACTTACAGTTTAGATAATGTTAAAACTGTTTCCAAAAATGAGCCAAAGCGATTGAGAAAAACTGTAATCTAAGTGTCATTAGAAAGCTGAGATTCTCCCCTTTGCGATGTTATATAACATTTTATCATTAAAAGTCGATAACATATTTTTCGGATGATTTGTTTTGCATGCTTTTCCTTCTGGATGGCATATTTCACTGGACATCTCAGAAATCATATTTCACTTTGTGATTCTTTTGAAAATCTTTCGAACTGTGGTATTAGGACAACAAAATTACCTATACAGTCACATTCCTGAGAATGAGAGCTTTCATTTGATATACACTATATTGCCAAAAGTATTCGCTCATCTGCCTTTAGACGCATATGAACTTAAGTGACATCCCATTCTTAATCCATAGGGTTTAATATGACGTCGGCCCACCCTTTGCAGCTATAACAGCTTCAACTCTTCTGGGAAGGCTTTCCACAAGGTTTAGGAGTGTGTTTATGGGAATTTTTTACCATTCTTCCAGAGGCGCATTTGTGAGGTCAGACACTGATGTTGGACGAGAAGGCCTGGCTCGCAGTCTTCGCTCTAATTCATCCCAAAGGTGCTCTATCGGGTTGAGGTCAGGACTCTGTGCAGGCCAGTCAAGTTCTTCCACACCAAACTCGCTCATCCATGTCTTTATGGACCTTGCTTTGTGCACTGGTGCGCAGTCATGTTGGAACAGGAAGGGGCCATCCCCAAACTGTTCCCACAAAGTTGGGAGCATGGAATTGTCCAAAATCTCTTGGTATGCTGAAGCATTCAGAGTTCCTTTCACTGGAACTAAGGGGCCAAGCCCAGCTCCTGAAAAACAACCCCACACCATAATCCCCCTCCACCAAACTTCACAGTTGGCACAATGCAGTCAGACAAGTACCGTTCTCCTGGCAACCGCCAAACCCAGACTCGTCCATCAGATTGCCAGATGGAGAAGCGTGATTCGTCACTCCAGAGAACGCGTCTCCACTGCTCTAGAGTCCAGTGGCGGCGTGCTTTACACCACTGCATCCGACGCTTTGCATTGCACTTGGTGATGTATGGCTTGGATGCAGCTGCTCGGCCATGGAAACCCATTCCATGAAGCTCTCTACTCACTGTTCTTGAGCTAATCTGAAGGCCACTTTGGAGGTCTGTAGAGATTGACTCTGCAGAAAGTTGGCGACCTCTGCGCACTATGCGCCTCAGCATCCGCTGACCCTGCTCTGTCATTTTACGTGGCCTGCCACTTCATGGCTGAGTTGCTGTCATTCCCAATCGCTTCCACTTTGTTATAATACCATTGACAGTTGACTGTGGAATATTTAGTAGCGAGGAAATTTCATGACTGGACTTGTTGCACAGGTGGCATCCTATCACAGTAGCACGCTGGAATTCACTGAGCTCCTGAGAGCGGCCCATTCTTTCACAAATGTTTGTAGAAGCAGTCTGCATGCCTAGGTGCTTAATTTTATTCACCTGTGGCCATGGAAGTGATTGGAACACCTGAATTCAGTTATTTGGATGGGTGAGCGAATACTTTTGGCAATATAGTGTATGACTTGTTCATTTATGTGCTATGTGAAGGACTAGAAATATTTCTAGCCCATTACCTCTAGGGGACGCTAAATTTCAGCACGAATAATTTGAGGCCTTATTTTGTTATTTTAAGTAACATAAATGTAGAAGTGATGGTTATCTCTGAAAAGGTCAGATTCTAAGCTTTTAAATGATACCTCTTATGAGACTATAACAGTTTAAGCGTAAACTTTTTTCATGATATAGCGCCCCCCTTTGGACCCTTTATAACTAAACCGGTATGTACTGTACTTGTGTACATAAAGTGCTGCTGTTTTTCTCACCGACATTTATCATGTCATGAATTACTGGGGTTATTGGAATTACAATGGTGAGAAACAAAATCATGTCCTTGAATGCTATGTGTTTGACAAAAGAAAGCGCGCACTGATTGTCATTGATATTTCCCCACGGCCGCTTGAGTTCGGCGTTCGTGTAATGTAGCACCAGCAGATATCTCTCACAGCTCACACAAAAGGTCCATTTCTCTCAGTTCATGAAACATTTTGAATGCAATTTTGTTCCCTTAATTACGGGACGATTCTGTATTATACGGGACAGTTGGCAACCCTATTTATAAGCAACATTTCTTGCTTGGTCCACCATATTGGATGTTGTTTTTGTTTTGCCATTAGTTTTGAATGGGATTAATTAATGGAATTGTTTTCAATGAAGAATACAAGCATTGCTGGCCTAGAATTAAAGTAGTTGGAACAGCTGATTGGAACACACCTATCATGTCTTAAAAAGCTGCCTAGCTCACTAGGTTTGGCACAAAGCCTATGTTTTGGCTTATCGCTGGCTGTGGAGCACAATTTTTTTATTTCAGCCATTTTTTGTTGAGATATTGTGTTTTATCAGCAAACTAGTATCTAGGTCAGTTGATGCTTCAGCGTTTTTTCCGCCTTGGGTCATAGTTATCTGAAATCAAGCTGTTGTCCAATTTTAGATTTTTTTTTTTTTTTCGTATGGCTTGTAAAGTTTTAACCTCTAAGCAAGTTTGGGTGATTCAGTTAGTTATGCTGTTGCCCCAGGTAAAAGAGTTAATAATCAATCTGTTTTGGTCTGGAGGCAGATGATGTGAGGTCTCGGGCAATCGGTTATCCTTGAAGTTTAATCTTGACTTGGAAGAGACCGTCCCACTGATTTGGGTAAAAATCATCAGAATTCTCATCTTAGCAGGGGAAAAACTGGGTTCATAACAGAGGTAGGAGTAACTCTGAGAGGCAAACTAATGAGACAGAGTCTGCGATCCTGCAGCGAGCGCAATAAAATCAAAGCGTAAAACACTCGGCAGTAAGTTCTTCACATTGTATTAAAGAGATCTAATGAGAACACATGGCTGCATTTCCAAAAACAAACCCTTTCAAGTTTCTGATTTATGGCACATACAGTAGCTCTTTTGTTTTCCAGATGAATTGTATTTACAAAATCTTATTTGAGAGAACAAACGCATTTATTAAAATCTCTGTACAGTCTCCTCCCATGATACTTGTTGTGTACTTTAGCTAACTCTTTTACTATGCATTAAAATGTTGATGCAGAGAAATCCGGTACACTATTTTAATAAAAATCAACCCCTGGGTCATGAAAGTGCACGAAGTTAAAGAAACACCCATATATATTGTGCTCAGTATGCATATTTTACTGTACTATGTACTGTATGTGGATATTTAATTTATGTTCATTATGCTTTCCATTGGTGTTGAAACTATCTCTGAGCTTAGTAGGATTTATATTCATCTTCTTTCTTTCCACTAATGCACTGTGAGATTTTTTGTCCCTGGTCCAAAAAACATCATGCTTTTGAGTGTCTCACTTGTGTCTCATTGTCTTCTCTTTAGAGTTATTTTTGTTAATTCAGCTCCATCGTGGGGAGCGTATCTATGTTCCCAGGGTCCTATGTTCCCAGGGTTCTATGTTCCCAAGGTTCTATGTTCCCAGGTCCTATGTTCCCAGGTTTCTATGTTCCCAGGGGTTTATGTTCCCAGGGTCCTATATTTCCAGGGTCCTATGTTCCCAGGTTTCTATGTTCCCAGGGTTCTATGTTCCCAGGGTCCTATGTTCCCATGGTCCCATGTTCCCAGGGTCCTATGCTCCCAGGGTTCTATGTTCCCAGGGTTCTGTGTTCCCAGGGTCTTATGTTCCCGGGGTCCTATGTTCCCCAGATTTATATGGTACATACTGAACACATGAAAAAGGGTCCAACACGGACCCGTATTGATACATAACTCGGGCGAACAAGGTCGGATCGGCTGCAAACTCGGGTCGATGGTAGTCCTGGTGGTCCCTAAGCAAATGATGGTGGTACATCTGGCCGGGCAGCTGCGGACATGCCACTCCCCCCTCCCCCCGCGGCCGAACGTCCAACACAGACCCGTATAGATGCATAACTCGGCTAAGCGAGGTCGGATCGGCCTCAAAATCGGGTCGAAGGTAGTCTTGGTAGTACCCGAGTGGATGCTGATGGTACATCCAGCAGGGGAGCCACGGTCAACCCCCCCAACCCCACGGCCGAACTTCCAACACGGACCCGTATAGATGCTATATAAATCTGGGGAACATAGGAGCCTGGGAACATAGGACTCTTTTTCATGTGCTCATTATGTGCCATATAAATCTGGGGAACATAGGACCCTGGGAACATAGGAATGACCCCCCCCCCCATCGTGTGCTGTAACTCCATTAGGGTTGTGTGGGATGGTCCGTGTGTCTTCTTCGTGGCCTGACTGGGTGTTGACGAGTTGATTTGTCTTGAATAAATTATGAGCAGATCTGTTTACATACGGACACAAAAGCTTGCAGACATTCCCAGAGTGTAGAATGATCCGCCCATAGGCCTTCAGCATTCACAGATACGACATTCTGTATCTTCACAAGTGAGAAGCACATTGAGAAATCCAAACAAGATATGTAAACAATGCCGGACTCTCAGGAGAGATTTTCTTCCCCTTTCATCGAGTGAATACAACTACAAAGTCATAGTTAGCATACAGTAGCTAGCAGGTAATGTATCGTAAAGACACACATGAAATAATATTTTTAAAACGCTTTTTGCATAATTTGACAAAATTGTAGCTTGATTAAGTTCAGAAGTGATATTAACCTCTTCATTTTATCCACATCACATATCTCTGGAGATAGCACAGGAGACATAATGGAAGCATTATTATGTTTTATTTACAACCTAAATCAGAATGAACATTACTATTACTACATTTTTGCAAACTGACTTTTACGTGCCGTGTTCTACGTTTAGCTGCAGTTTCCTGGTGAAATGAACACTAGAGGTGCTACAACAGCATTTTATTCACTTTCACACAAATCATGAGTACAACGGCTGATTATGACTTCATAAACACTTAATTTTCACACTGTTCCTCACACACTGCTATGCTATATCGAAACTTTTACTTTAATGCATAATTTGAAAAACTTCACATTTTAACGCTTTTATTACAGACCTACATTGACACACTTATCTCAGTATGATTAGCTTGCATGCTAGCTAACACGTGAGATGAGAGTGTGTCGTAGAAGCAACGTGAGATGATGTAGCTTTTCATTTCACATTTTGTTTTTGGACACTATCGGTTAGGTTCAGGCTAGTGGTCGACCGCTATATCACAGAGGCCGATAAATCGGGCGATATTCAGAATTTTGTAATTGTCGGCATCAGCCGATAAATTTTCCCGTTTGGTCAATTTGTTTCTTGAGGGTGCTGAGAATCGCCTGCTTGCATGTGAAGCGACTGAGACATGTAAACGACCAGTCACGGTTACGTGCCATCGTGTTACTACAATAATTGACCGGAGTGCAACACAGCATCATTTAAACGGTCCACATATCAGAGCTGCGGCAGACGCGTTTGAGCTCATAATGTTAAAGTGCTCCTCTGTTTCATTCTCCCTCTCTCTCCTCAACAGTTCCCTGTAACTTTAACTGACTTGTCTAATGATAAAAAGGCAAATATCAATAAAACTAATATCATATACCGTCTGCAAATATGCGCATATCTCATTTAAACAGATGTAATAAACCAACCTCACAAAACTTGAGCAGATCCAGTATCCTGTGGAGTGCTCATTTATTTACCTCTAAAGCACATACTCTAACAGTCTCTCCTCAACAGTTCCCTGTCACTTTTAACTTTCTTTTCTAATGATAAAAGGCAATATAAATAAAACTTATATTATATACCGTTTGCAAATATGTCGACATCTCATATAAACAGATGTAATTCACGAACCTCATGAAAATCCAGCATTTTCTTCCCATTGAGCGCTCATCTAATATCTTCCTCTGAAGTGCGCATTCTATAAGCCAGAATCAAAACTTCAGGATCAAAAGTTCCTCTGATTCACAAATCATGACGGTCAGTCATTTAAACTGTCAGAAGATTGCCGATCACGCTTGATCTGCACGAGCGCGTGAGTGCATCTTCAAAGTAAAAGCGCTTCACGTGTGCTATGAGTAAATGTCATATTCACTATTCACTGTATGAACAATTGATTTGATTCTGTATTTTTGGAGTAAATGCGATTGCTAATGTGGACATGCCATCCATGGCTGCTGGACTACTGTGTGTACTGTTATTTTCTTCTTCCTAATATATGAACAATTTCTTCATGTGCAAATAAATTACAAAAATGTGATGATTAAACAGAAATCGTAAGAAACTGATATCTACTATTGAAAATACAATATTATTTTTTTCGATTCTTTTTTACAAAGTTAGAGTTTAGTGTGAAATTGAGAAAATATAGTGCTAAATAAGAGTTTATTCATTTTTTAGCAATTTTAAGTTTATATTATTTACTATATTAAATTGTGTGATATATCGGCATTGTATCGGCCTATCGGCCACCCTGCTCTCTGGATATCGCCATCGGGCATTAAAAAACCCATATCGGTCGATCACTAGTTTAGGCATTGGTAAAGGGTAAGGATTTCTGTTTTGTTTACCTCTTATTTTGTCTTAGGTCACTATTTATAAGGTATGGTCATGTAAACACAATAAACGGCGTTTCTTTATCGTGTAAGGTCATAAACGGCGTAAGTATAAGCCAGTCGACACGGGTAGATTTTTGCCCATTACGCCGATTTTGCGTGGCATGGAAACACCTTAACCGGCGTTCTTATCGGCTTATCCAATGTACGCACGTGTTGAGCACATCTCTTCACAGTGTGACGTCAAAAGCAGAGAATAACGTGAAAAATCCAAAACTCATGTAAACACGGTTTTCTTGCTTTGTCAGATTTTTTAAATAAGCTGATTTTTGGGAGTAATCAGCATATTGGTGTGCATGTTAACGTGCTTATTGACCACGTTTACATGCACTTAAGAAAACCGTTTATTCCAGGGTTTTTGCAGAAAGAGGCGTTCAGAAACGAGAACACCGATTTCCTTACGCCGTTTAAGGGATTAAGAGAAAGCGGTCTAACACATCCAGGTTTCTCCTCAAGAACGTGACTTAATGTGGCCATGTAAACACATAAGCGTCATTCTGATGGGTGTTTGAAGAGTGTGCATGTGTGTGACACACCAAAACCAAACGTCATATGATGGAGCACAACAACAAGTCAACACAGCGGAAAGACTTCAACATTTCTAGGAGTACAGTGGGATAAGCACATACACTATAAAATGTAAAATATCAACTGTCCCTCACGTTCGTGTATGTATGCTCGTACAAGAGGGAATCCCCACTATTGCAGCGCAATTTGCTGCAGGTTACAATAGAAAGTGAACGAAACAAACAAAGCAACAACTCTGGAATATCTGCAAATAAAGCGAAGCAACAGAGAATAAAATAGCAAAGTCTTCCTAAGATGACATGTTTGTTATTTACACAAGTACTGCTTTGGAGAAAGCTGCTTACTGACTGAGCCTAATGTATACGGGAGTAAAGAGTACGCCGCTTATACAGCGCATGTAAACCGGAACACTGCTTTCTCGCAATAAGCCGCTTTCTGGTGTCCATGTAAACGTAGTCAGGGAGCGCGTTTACATGCACGTTCTTATCCCGATTATGCTTAATAAGCCGACGACGCATGCCGTCATGTAAACGCAATAAACCGCGTTCCTTTATCGGCATAAAGGCCATAAACGGCTTATGAATAACCCGGTCGTCACGGGTAGATTTTTACCCATTACGCTGATTTCGCATGCCATGTAAACTTCTTACCGGCTCATCCAATGTGTGCACATGTTGAGTGCATGCCTCTTCACAGTTTAAGGTCAAAAGTAGAGAATAACGTGATTATTTCAAATGTCATGTAAACACGGATTTCTTGCATTGTCAGTTTTTTTTTAAATAAGCTGATTTTAGAGAGTAATCAACGAACTGGTGTGCATGTAAACGGGCTCACTGTTGAGATCTCTTCTGAAACTCTAGAAACGTGTGAGATTTCAGGGGTCTTTTTCTAATAAGAAGCAGAAGACTTCAACAAAAGTCTTCATTTGCTCTCCTTTGAAATCTCCAGGAATCTTGACTTTGGGATTGTTGAAGCGCAAGGCCGTGCTTTACAGAATTTGGCGTCTTGTGTCTGTGAAGTGAGATCACACACAGGGCAGCAGAGAGCCGGAAAGAAAGACGCACCCTTTAAAACAATTAAAACAAATCCGAGCCGCTCTCTGAGTGGGACAGTCTGGAGTTTGGCAGCCGAATCCACTGCGAACAGCCAGAGTGATCTACAGGCCCAGGAAAATCGGACTCCATTGAACAGAAAGACAAATATAAACACAGACTTTGCGTCGATCTCCACCAAAGCGCTCCAGTATTTAGATCTAACCACCCTCAGAGTGTGTAATATCTAAGAAGTTGAACCACACCATATATTTATGCAACTGAACATATTTTTAGTCATGTGACCTTATAAGCAGGAACTATCCATCATCTGGCTGTGAAGAGAAGCACATGGGCAAAGTATGTTTTTATACAAAAAGTGTTTTTTGCTGGCCAAAGTAATTGTTTTTATTTATTTATATATACCCAATACCCATGACTTGATTAGCAAAATAAAAGCCAAAATGAGCCCTTTTCCGAAATCGTCACTATGGGGCAAAATGTCCCGAACAGTCTGGGGAAAGTTGAGCCACTGGATTTTACGGAAACAAAATTTGTTCTAATAACTAACTGTTTTGTTTACAATGTTTGCAATGAAAAGGGGTGAGTGATTTTGTGACTAAATTAGATCGTTCCATCATTTACATGCAATAACAATCCTCAGTGCAAAAGGAAGCTAGAGTAAAGTAGGAGATTATAATTAATAAATAAATCGATTATTATATACAAACACAGACACACACTCACACACACACACACACACACATGTTGGTGCAGCTATCATTATGAGGACTCTCCACAGACATAATGATTTTTATACTGTACAAACTATAGATTCTATCCCCTAACCCTAACCCTTCCCCTAAACCTAACCCTCACAAAAAACTTTCTGCATTTTTACATTTTCAATAAAACATTGTTTAGTATGTTTAAGTGATTTGAATTATGAGGACACTAGAAATGTCCTCATAAACCACATTTATAGCATAATACCCTTGTAATTACCAGTTTATAACCTAAAAAAAATTTCCTTGTAAACCACTTAAACCTGCCCACACACACACACAAACACACACACACACACACACACACTCTCTCACACACACTCACACACACCCACACACACTCACACACACCCACACACACACACACACACAAATACACAGATACAAACACACACACACAGACACACACACACATACACAATAGGAGTGTTTTTAGTGGGAATATCACTGTCTATAATGTGTTCTTAGGGCAGAAAGGACATTTTTTTGCTTAAAAATGAAAATAATTTTCCGTTTCGGTTCTGGTAACACATTTGAATGAGTTTAACATCTTGATAATGACATTATTTATTCCCCACCACTGTTTCTCTCTATTCTTTGTAAGACAATCATTTGAACTTCCAGTCAACATTCCACCCTCATTATTCCTTTGTTCTGGAAGATTTTATTCATCCCTAATCATATATATTTCAGGAACATTTTGGATCTGGATCCTTTCCATGCTAAAACTCAGCATTTGCTGAAAGTCATCTTTGTAAGAGGAAGAAACGCATTGTGTCGTATTTCGTAAGTCATGTTTGGCCATTTTCTGCCTAGAAAGAGAAACTGGTGCCCATATTTAAAACTACACTATGTAACTTTTTTTTTTTTTTTTTGTTAAAAAATAACAAAATGTTATTAATGAGAGAGTGCAACAAAAATCCATCTTCCAAACCATGTCTTTACCCAAATACACTTTGATAAACCTATAACAGTCATTTATATTTTAGAGCTATCGGGACGGATTTCATGGGAAATTGCATACATATGTCATTCGCCTGTGCGTGTTGACGTCATATCCGTACACAGAGAAAATAAGCTCCAGCTGCTGTAGCGCGTGTGTATGGTGTGGGAGTAGCTGAAGCTGAAAATGTGTTATCACAACGAAAGAGAAACATTGACCATGGATCTTTCAAAACGGCAAACCTCCGGAGAATCGGAGTCTCTCATAGCAGTCGTAGCACGCATGCATCAACCTGCTGTGTACACATGCATGGTCAGATGGAGTATACTTGAAAGACTGGAGCTTTCAAGTGTATGCATATGCTAGCATATGTGCAAAAACTGAAGTATACTGTGGGCTTGAGCCAATCATCAATGCTGTTCGACTAGCCAAGTTCTCCTAGGCCAAGAATTTCAGGGATGTGTGTGAACAGTAGTAATATCACCAAACAAATGCGTTAGCAGGACAAAAACATCAGTGCATTTCATCATAATTTAAAGGCGAACTAAAAGAACCCTGTTCATCCAGTAATTATAAATTGCTTGTAGAAGGTATAGTAGCTGCCTATGTAGGGCTTGGTTTCAGAACAGAGCCGGAATACTGTTGATGTCCTGTTTTTGTTTATTATATCACTGTGGCAGGGAGGAGGGCGGAGCCGGGTCGTGATGCTGCACACCCGGCCCCTAATCAGGCTAATCAAGCCCTCGAGAGGGATAAAGGCGACCAGAGGTGGCAGTTCGGGAGAGAGAGAGAAAAAAAACATACTCGCCGGTTCTTCGATACGCCGTAGCCTGGTCCTCGGCCACTCCTCCACCCTCTAGTGGATGACAGCCGTGCCTCCCTGGGCGGATTGGAGGCTGTCCTCCAGCACCTGGCAGACGGAACACCCCGCCGCATTTTGGACGGTAGGGGTCTCCCCTGCCCCTGGCAGTGGTTCTCCCGCTCCAGGCGGTCAGCCAGGAGCCCCTTCCCGCTCGCGGTCGGCGGTCCTCTCTTGACCCCGTCATGTTTTAGAGGCCGGTAGGGGTCTCCTCCACCCCTGACCACTCCAGGCGGTCGGCTAGGAGCCCCTCCTCCCCTCGTGGTCAGCGGCCGTTCCTCCACTCTCAGGTGGCCGGGCTCCTCCGTCCCCCGGCGGATGGCCACGGCTGCTCCATTGGGGTGGATGGTAGTGGCGAGGACTCTACGACAGCGCATCCCTCCTCCTTCCCGGGTTTCGGCACCAGTGTAACAAAGTTCATATATTTATGACAATATAAAAACCTTTTAATAAAACAAAAAGACACAAACATAAACACATGCAGGGCAGCTGCCCGTAACTCTCTCTCTCTCTCGAACTGCCGCCTCCGGTCGCCTTTATCCCTCTTGAGGGCTTGATTAGCCTGGTTAGGGGCCGGGTGTGCAGCATCACGACCCGGCTCCGCCTTCCTCCCTGCCACAATCACATTGGTCATTTCTTTGATGATCGAAGAAAATCGTTATTTTATCATGATTCCCTGCTGAAAAGACCAGCATTGCTGGGCACCAGCTTATGTTGTGTTTTGGGTGCTGGTTTCCCACAAGATGTTTAAACTAGTTTAATTGGCTTCATCAGAAAGGTCAACCAGCTTCACCAGCATCAAACCAGTACTGACCAGCATGGGCATTTCATACTGGTTAAGCTGGTCCTTTCAGCAGGGTTAGGCTTCGGTGATGCGTTCACCCCTAAAATAGTCTGTTTATGTTGTGTTAAATGGCGAGTGCTGCGTTTGATCCTGACCGTGACTTGAAGAGCTGCACGATCAATGAAACTTATTACAGATGCCTTGCAGGTGTGTTTTTAGAATGTGTGCATGATTGCAAGCATAAGTTTGTCTGCATGCTTTCCTGCATTTACTTAGATTTAGATGCATATTCTCGTCTCTCACCTCGCATGCGTGATTCAACCAGCTGGAATCGGTTTCATCGCAGCTGGCACGTCCCCAGGCCAATGCAAATATGAATTATAAACAGGCTTTGCAGAAACACACACACACACACACATGAACCACACAAACATTTCCTCTTCATAAATTCCCTTTTTCTGTCTTTCTTTATTTTCTCCTTCTCTCTGCCTCAAACCTAGAAAGCTGCCCTGCTGTGTACTGTCTACATAGGCAGCTGCCTTCTAAGGGAGCATCCTACGGAAACGGAACCTCATAAGTGACCAGCTCTGTGTGTCATAAAAATGGGTCTCTTCACGGGAGACTCTATTAATTTCAATAGAGTTTGGTGTTAACATGATCTTAAGTTAACAATGTGATACTCTAATATCATAAAAATATATAACAATCACAAATATTGTGTAAAAAAAGTATTTTTTCTGCTTTCGATAGCAAAGAACAAACTCATAGGAAAATATAGCATAGCTCAGATCATTTGCTCTTGTAAGAATTTGATGAGAAATTTTTGAGTTCATATTAAGATCTCGTGACTTTTGATTGCAGACTTTAGTATCTTGGCAAATCTGAGCACAGTTTGAGACATTGTTGAGATCTCCTCTGAAACTCTAGTGGAGAAACATCAGGAAACTTTAGCAAAAGTCTTCATTCATACTCCATCTCAGTGCTGTGTTGGAGAAACAATTGATAGATTTTTTTGGTATCCGACTTAGGCCACTTTTCATCTGACCAGCATGTAAACAGTCATATCCGATTATTTTCATAAAGGGAAAGTGTGTGAATTTTTTGATGTAAAAACACTAATCCTTCTTAAAATTCAGAGACAACAATAAGTAAACAATTCGGATGTTTATTTCCCCTAAACATGGATCACTGTGTCTCTTAGAGTCCATCAAAACATTTCTCTATTTGTTTGAGTTTTTGACCAGCCCGACACGGCAACATTGACTCAACCATTGGTGTGAGTTTGGGGTGGGACTATCTGTTTTCCGACCAATGACAGATGGGAGAAGTGTTTGCAAAACCTCCTTGAAAACAGTCATTACGTTTAGTAATACGTTTAAATAATAGATTAGTAGGTTGGCTTTTTCGAGCCAACCTACTAATCTATTATTTAAACGTATTACTTTTCTTCAAGACCAAAATTTTCTAATTGTAACTCCTCCTAGAGCTTTCAAGCTCTTTATTTATCTTTCTCTCTCTCTAAAACCCTAGCAACTAGCAAGAACACCATAGCAACCAGCTAAAACTTGCTAGAGATGCCAAGCAACATGCTAGCAACACCTAGCTACATGCTAAAACATGCTAGCAATGCCTAGCAACATGCTAGAAACATGCTAGCAACACCTAGCTACATGATAAGACATGATAGCAACATGCTATAAATGCTTAGCTACATGCTAAAATTTGTACATAACATGCTAGCAATACCTAGCTGCAAGCAATGCCTAACTACATGCTAAAGCATACTAGAAACATGATAGCAACACCTAGCTACATGCTAAAATATGTTAGAAACATGCTAGAAGCACCTAGCTACATGCCAAAACAAGTTAGAAACACCTAGCAACATGCTAGCAATATCTAACTACATGCTAAAACATGTTAGCAACATGCTAGCAACACCTAGTTACATGCTAAAACATGCTGGCAATGCCTAGCTACATGATAAAACATACTAGCAATACCTAGCTACATGCTAGAGCATGCTAGCAATTTCTAGCAACACCTGGCAACTGTAATATCTGTATAAACATCAAACTTTTAAAAACTAGTTTAAACTCTGAGACAAGGCTTTTTCAAGCCAACCTCAAAGTTTGTCTACAAACTTTGCTTTTTTTTTTTCTAGTTATTTTTATAATTCTGCTTTGTGCCATTAGTGCCTCAGAAATTACAGAACTTACTTTTAATTCAGGTTTTTCAGAAAAGATCAAAGTATCAATAAAAATAAAAAAACTGTTTAAAAAATGGACAATTTTACCCATTATTCGCTTGTGTGTTATGTACAGTATTTTATCCTTATAGCGTTCCAAGATTACATAAGAGATGTTGTGCTGTTTTCAGATAAATCTAACAAAATCTAGTAATGTTTTACGCTTATAACGAGAAACAAAAATTCCAGTGGGGTAAGAAAAAATAATTGTAAGATTTCTCTGAAAACAAGACTTAATATCTCATCCATTCTGCTTCACAAGTAATATTTTCTTGTTTTGAAGATGTTAATATATTATATTATATTATAATATATTGTATTTTTGCTTAATTATTTTAAGTCATCATCAGTGCAAAATTAATCTAAAATTTGAATCCAGAGTATTTGCATTCCAATGTGCATATTTATCGTAAATTTGACGAATATTTGAATTTAGAATTTTAATCTGACAGGCCATGATGAAACTGTTGCTCCGCCACAACGGTAGCTGACCTGAAATTGAAAACTGGCCAAAAAAAGAGTTTAACGTTAACGTACACTATAGTGACTCTTGCAGCAATGCTGAGAATGAAATGCACTTGATGTAGTCAAAGTCATATGGACAACATTTATGATGTTTTTTGACTAATGTGATCACCACGATCTGTTGTTGTATAGAAAAAAAAGAGGATTTGTTCCATTTGTGTTCCACAGAAAAAATAACAGCATACTAGTTTGGAACAACACGAAGGTGAGTAAATAATGACATAATTTTCATTTAAAATGAATTATTTCTGAATATATAAAGATGATGGATCTTTTCCTCAGCTGTCTTTCACTCCTGTCTCTCTCTCACGGTGTTTATCTTCTCCCGTGCTGCTTTTGTGTGTTTATTTGTGAGACCTTCAGTGTTGGGAATCTGGTGAGCAGATAAGACGCACACGGGCCTCGAACACAACGCACCTTTGAATTAACCAACAACCGCAGCGCTGCTCATCAAAGGTGTGTGTGGACCTACATGTCCACAAAGCCCTGGGTAAGACAGCACATTTTTCCTTCGCTGAAAGACTAAAAATTTGTCTCATTTAAAGTGTTGATAGAAGAACAAGCATTAAAAGCCAAGATAATAAGCAATTTAGAGATTTCAGTCGAGTCCATGATGAAATTGTAATGAAATCAGTCCAAATTTCGGATCGCATAACCTGCCTATTTATTCTTTTTTCCGCAGCCGGTGCCACGGTGGTGACAAACAAGCCTAATCCGACCGGATTGACATCTCATCCTAAATTGACTTTAGGAATTACAGCTTAAAATTCCAGGCAATTAATAAGCACATTTTTCTCCCTTTTGATGCTTGTAAGACATGGAAAGACATATTAATACTTTCTTAATGCGAAAAACTGTGATCTTCGGGCTTATCGTTGTAATCCCTACCCTATAATTCCTACAGGCTTCCCAGCATTCCAGCTACAGATTGTCCAACAGCACTGTGTTCATTTCGCTCTACTGCAGAAAATTAAACAAAATCGTCCTTAAAATCAAACATTGACATTTATTATTATTTTTAACCTTTACAGACCGTAATTATGTTCAAAGGACACAAAAATATGGCCATTCTTTATGTCTACTCTTAATGCAGTCATAAATGACAATCAATCAAAATAAATTCAGTTTATGGTAATGTTTAAATAGTTATTTCTGATGTCCATTATACATGGGCAGCCAAAAGTTTGGAATAATGGACAGATTTTGCTGTTTCGGAAGGAAATTGGTACTTTAAGTCACCAAAGTGGCATTCAACTGATCACACAGTATAGTCAGGACATTACTGATGTAAAAAACAGCATCATCACTATTTAAAAAAAGTCATTTTTGATCAAGTCTAGACAGCAGCCATCACTCCAACACCTTATCCTTGAGTAATCATGCTAAATTGATCATTTGATACTAGAAAATCACTTGCCATTATATCAAACACAGTTTTTAAATGAAGCTTAACATTGTCTTTGTGTTTGTTTTTGAGTTGTCACAGTATGCAATAGTCTGGCATGTCTTAAGGTCAATATTAGGTCACAAATGGCAAAAAAAGAAACAGCTTTCTCTAGAAACTCGTCAGTCAATCATTGTTTTGAGGAATGAAGGCTATATAATGCTTTGAAAGATTTCATACAAAGGTGTACTCTACAGTCTTCAAACACAAAGGACGACTGGCTCTAACAAGGACAGAAAGAGATGTGGAAGACCAGATGTACAACTAAACAAGAGGATAAGTACATCAGAGTCTCTAGTTTGAGAAATAGACACCTCACATGTCCTCAGCTGACAGCTTCATTGAATTCTACCCGCTCAACACCAGTTTCATGTACAACAGTAAAGAGAAGACTCAGGGGTGCAGGCCTTATGGGGAGAATTGCAAAGAAAAAGACACTTTTTAGACAAGTTTAGAGTGGGCAAAAAAACACAGACATTGGACAACAGATAATTGGAAAAGAGTGTTCTGGATCTTAACCCCATTGAGCTTTTGTGGGATCAGCTAGACTGTAAGGTGCTTGAGAAGTGCCCGACAAGACAGACACATCTATGGCAAGTGCTACAGGAAGTGTGGGGTGAAATGTCACCTGAGTATCTGGACAAACTGACAGCTAGAATAACAAGGATCTGCAAAGCTCCTCTTTGAAGTAGTTTAAGAAGTTCTGAACATTAATTATCATAATTTTTCACATTATTAATGTCCTGACTATACATTATGATCAGCTGAATGCCACTTTGGTGAATAAAAGTAACAATTTCTTTCCATAAGAGCAAAATCTGTACATTATTCCAAACTTTTGGCCGCCAGTGTATAATGGACATTTTGGTTCTGAATTATTGACAGACATACAGACAAAGAGATAGATAGACAGACAGACAGACAGAACGACAGACAGACAGACATGATAGATATTTATCTTTTTTTTTTGCCTTGTGTCACATACCGCCACTATACTATAGTATATATACTGCATAGTGTTTGATTACTAACCAATAATTGTTGTAGGCACAAACCATGTTTATTCTTGTTAAACTTTTATTATACCAGTAGTAGTAGTTATAGTATTACTATTATTATTAAATGTCGTGAATTTTGGTTCAAGTCCCAGATTTTGCACTCGAAATGTTCAAATTACATGTTTATTTTAAGAAAAGTAAACAAAATGTTCTTAAAACCAAACATTAACATTTATTAACCCCTTAAACTCTATGGACCAAAAGGGGGCGCTTTATCACGAAAAAAGTTTACGCTTAAAACATTAAAGTCCCCGTATACATAAGTCAGGCATATGAGGTATCATTTGAAAGCTTAGAATCTGACCATTTCAGAGATAACCATCACTTCTGCATTTATGTTACTTTAAATAACAAAATAAGGCCTCAAAATATTCACGTCGCAAATTAGCGCCCCCTAGAGGAAATGGAGTAGAAATATTTATATGAAAATAAAAAGTAGTTCACATAGCATCTAAATGGACAAGTCATATATCAAATGAAAGCTCTCACTCTCAGGAATGTGACTGTATATTTATTTCTGTTTCCCTAATACCACAGTTCGGAAGATTTTCAAAACAATCTCTTTTATGCTCTGATAATATATATCTTAGATGTCCAGAACGAAATATACCAGCAGGAACAGCATGTTAATCAAATCATCAGTCAAATAAGTTTTCGACTGTTGATGATGAAATGGTATACATCATCAAAGGTGAGGATCTCAGCTTTCTAATGACACCTAGATTGATCTTCTAGTCCACTCAGAGGCCGAGATATTCAATGAAATAATGAGGGTGGTGCTTGAACTGAACATTAGACTGAATGTCTATGGACGAGCACATTTGTGAGGAATAAAATGTGTTAGAGCGCCACCTACATTTCAGATCTGTATATTGTGATGGAATGTGATAGAGGAAAAAATATTTTTTCTAGTACTTGCTGCCATCTAGTTGTATGAAATTAAACTTTTCAAAGTCAGGTTTTTCTGAACAATTAGACATATACTTTGCAATTTGTCCACAGTATGTATGATTGGTGAGCTTTTAAATCTGAGTGTGAAAAATAGCACATTTTAAGCGAGTTTAAGGGGTTAATGGTAATTTATCAACTAACAGTTTAACAACTTTAGTGTTTGGTTTCTACACTCTTGAACTTTGGTTCTAATATACAGGTTTATATTGTGTGTGTGTGTGTGTGTGTGTGTGTGTGTGTGTCCTGACTGTTCACTTGCTGCCTAATATATCCCGCCCCTTGACAGGTGCCATTGTAACAAGATAATAAATGTTATTCACTTCACCTTCATAAATTCACAGTATGCCCACCTCTTCAGACACTACTACACCACTGGATAGTTGGAATAGTTGAACCTTTGATGTGAACAACATGACATAAGGAAAGTGTTTTCTCCTCCCTTTTTAAAGTTATAAATGTATTTATTTTGCTATCCTTACTATGCATGATTAAATGTTAGTTGCATTTTGTTATTTGCATTCAGCATTGATTTTCCCTGCTATCAGAACCCATTTTTGAGAAGCAATTCTCAGAGTCTGGAAGATTTCAGACTGACTGCAGCTTATATTCCATTTTGAAAGGACTCGAGCTGTCAGTCATGTTGAGTTGTAGGCTGTTTGATGAGAAGTCAAGCTTGTGGCCCGCGGGCAGCCGAGCTGTTTGCCTGGATCTCATAGTCTGGACTCAGTCAGGTTTTGCACTGATCATACAGACCCGAACCACCCGACACTGCAGACACAACCCGATGAAAAGCTCAACAAAACTTACTGTCAGTTTTTGGCATCTTCTGCCTTGGTTGCTCATGGTTGATTCAGTTATGTCGGTAACCTACATGTGCATTACAAAGATAGTTGAACCTGACAAAGTCTATATTGTAAGGTCTTTTTGAGGGTCCCAACAAAGCTTCATAAAGGGCTAAATAATGTCTTAGGCTTAAAACATACTCTACACAAGTACGTAAACACAAGCGCTTCTAGCTACTCCACATTTTGGGACCAAATATTCCCACCGGGATAGCAGTCAACGGTCCCCAGAAAGGATTGTGTGAAAGTTAATTTAGGGATAGGGCATAAAAATAACATTAGCTCTGTATAAAAACAATAGAAGTCAATGGAAATTCAACAAAAAGATGGTGTGTGTGTGGATGACCTTGTCATGAGACTGCATTGACGCTGTGACCTCCTGACCTGTCAGAGATTTCTGCAGAAGACACACAGTGAGTTTCATTGTATTTACTTTTCAGCAGAGTCATGTTTGAGTTAATGAGGTCATCAGAGGTCATCAGTGTTTTAATTGACAGAACTCCCACATACTTGAACGGATTGAGCCTCTGATACGTCGCTCAGCACTGGAGGTGAGACGAGTCGCTTTGCATATGACCTCTGTGTCTGGTTAAAATAAAATGTGATATACTGCATGGCCATATATGTTAAATTATATCTGCACATATTCAAATCCCACTTGTACCTGGGAAAATATGTTACATATGTGAAAACTAAGTATTTCGAAATATATGTTGCATATATGTACAAGAAATAAATTAAATGAAAAGTTCATAGAAACCATACTAATAATAATAATAATAATGATAATAATAATAATAATAATAATAAAATTCAGCTTGAAAAATTTGTGCTGATCATTTGTTTTGTTACATGTAGATACAAAATAAACGTTCAGAATTCTTGAAATTCTTTAGTCTTTCTTGAATGTAAAGTTTATTTATGTTAGTTGTGTCATTCTTACTATGCAGAATATTATTCACAGATTTTAAGGGTGGAAATCATATATATTGTTTTAATTGGTAAACAGTTTATTGTGTATTTCTTATGTTTTCAATATCACTTTCTATCCTGTTACTGATTTTGTAATTTCCTTAATGAATTAACTTTTAAAAGCCAGTTTCTTAATGACATCATCCTCCAGGAAGTGACATCATTTTGGTGGGAAAACATCCGTAAGTTTTAGCAATAGATTTTGGGAATTCTGTGATGTTTTGCGCTATTAGTTGGTTTGTCTCAATCTAAAGCATTCCATCCTGTACATAAATCAGTATGACAATATCAGAATACGAAAAGATATTAAATTAATATCAAAATGAACTTCAAGTTGTCACCCTCATAGAAGCTAACTGTCAATTCCTCACTTGGCTAATTTTAGCTCTTTTATTTACGTCCTGTGCATGTTCTTGTCATTGTGTAAATAACCAAGTTATAATTAATAAAGTTTAAACTTCTGAGTTTGACCAGCGCACATTTAATGAAAGTCTTGTCGACAAAACACACATGTATAATTATGTTTTACAAAGTTACAGAAATCAGATTTTACTTCATAACAGAAATGACCCTGTTGGGCTTTTGAGCATTTGCTTGCTGGTAAAAATGTCACGCAAATTAAACTCCATATGTGTATTTAATGCAACACATGTTGCAGCAGAACCTGCAGTGTGAGGTCACTTGAGTGGAATAGGAATAATCTGCTTCTCATCTGTTGCTAAAGGGATTCCCCATGAACAGAAGCCAAAGCCAAACTCACTATAGCAATACTGCCACCTGCTGGTGAGAGAACACAGTGCAGCCTTAAAGGAATTGTCCACCCAAACAGTCTGTCATCATTTACTCACCCCTCATGTCATTCCAGACCTGTATAATTTAAGGCTGGATTGCACTACATGACTTTTGAAATCAGAACAGATTCTACAATAATAGGCATAAATTATTTACCGACTTTGAATATTGCTACAGATATAAACTGGGCATAAAACACCAAACGACTGGGTATCACACACTACCCGACTCTCAAGCTGATCCAATCCTAAACTCACGAAGAAACACACCCTCTTGTTCTAGAAGACGCATGACAGTTGTAAACATACATGGATACGGGAACTGACTGCTGTCGTTATTGCTGCTACTCTATTTTGAGACAGACAGACAGAGAGAGAGACAGACAGACAGACAGACAGATAGATAGATAGATAGACAGACAGACAGACAGTGATAGATAGATAGATAGATAGATAGACAGACAGACAGACAGAGATAGATAGATAGACATACAGAAAGACAGACAGAATGACAGATAGATAGACAGACAGACAGACAGACAGACAGACAGAATGACAGACAGACATGATAGATAGATAGATAGATAGATAGATAGATAGATAGATAGATAGATAGATAGATAGATAGATAGATAGATAGATAGACAGACATACAGAAAGACAGACAGAATGACAGACAGACAGACAGAGATAGATAGATAGATAGATAGACAGATAGATAGATAGACAGATAGACAGAGATAGATAGATAGATAGATAGATAGATAGATAGATAGACAGACATACAGAAAGACAGACAGAATGACAGATAGATAGACAGACAGACAGAATGACAGACAGACAGACAGACATGATAGATAGATAGATAGATAGATAGATAGATAGATAGATAGATAGATAGATAGATAGATAGATAGATAGTCAGACATACAGACAAAGAGATAGGCAGACAGACAGACAGACAGACAGAGATAGATAGATAGACAGACAGACAGAGAGAGAGAGAGAGAGAGAGAGATTGATAGATAGATAGATAGATAGATAGATAGATAGATGACAGACAGACAGACAGACAGACAGAAGACATATAGATAGATAGATAGATAGATAGATAGACAGACAGACAGACAAACAGACAGACAGAATGACAGACAGACAGACATACAAAGAGATAGATAGACAGACATACAGACAGACAGAACGACAGAGAGACAGACAGACAGACATTATAGATAGATAGATAGATAGATAGATAGATAGATAGATAGACAGACAGACAGACATTATAAATAGATAGATAGATAGATAGATAGATAGATAGATAGATAGATAGATAGATAGACAGACAGACAGACATTATAAATAGATAGATAGATAGATAGATAGATAGATAGATAGACAGACAGACAGACAGACAGACAGACAGAGAGAGAGAGAGAGATAAATAGATAGATAGACAGACAGAATGACAGATAGATAGATAGACAGACAGACATACAGACAGACAGACAGAATGACAGACAGACAGACAGACATGATAGATAGATAGATAGATAGATAGACAAAGAGATAGACAGACAGACAGACAGAGATAGATAGATAGATAGATAGATAGATAGACAGACAGACAGACAGAGAGAGATAGATAGATAGATAGACAGACATACAGACAGACAGACAGAAATAGATAGATAGATAGATAGATAGATAGATAGATAGATAGATAGATACAGACAAAGAGATAGACGGACAGACAGACAGAGATAGATAGATAGATAGATAGATAGATAGATAGATAGATAGATAGATAGATAGATAGATAGATAGACAGACAGACAGACAGACAGACAGAGAGAGAGATAGATAGATAGATAAATAGATAGATAGACAGACAGAATGACAGACAGACAGACATACAGACAGACAGACAGAATGACAGACAGACAGACAGACATGATAGATAGATAGATAGATAGGTAGATAGATAGATAGATAGATAGATAGATAGATAAATAGATAGATAGATAGATAGACAAAGAGATAGACAGACAGACAGACAGAGATAGATAGACAGACAGACAGACAGACAGACAGACAGACAGACAGACAGAGAGATAGATAGATAGATAGATAGATAGATAGATAGATAGACAGATAGATAGATAGACAAAGAGATAGACAGACAGACAGACAGAGATAGATAGATAGATAGACAGACAGACAGACAGACAGACAGAGAGATAGATAGATAGATAGATAGACAGACAGACAGACAGACAGACAGACAGACAGACAGAGAGAGAGAGATAGATAGATAGACAGACAGACAGACAGACAGAGATAGATAGATAGATAGATAGATAGATAGATAGATAGATAGATAGATAGACAGACAGAGAGATAGATAGACAGACAGACAGACAGATAGATAGATAGATAGATTAAAAAATCCTCTTATAGACAGCCTGATTTTACAGGAATTCCAAATACAAACACAGTGTTTGACTCTACTGATTGGTCCTTTTGGGCAATATCTGCTCTGCTCTTCTGTTGATTCCCATGATGTGTGTATTGATTTGCTGCCAGAATTTAAAGTGTGAGTTTTGCTTCACTAGAGTGCCGTATCTGTATTCAGCACCTAAAGCGCCGACAGCACACAATCCAGCAGCTGAACCAGACACACACATACAGAATGATTCTTTAATCTGCAAATGTCTCCTTTCAACACTCCTACAATTTAGGGAAAGTAATTAAAGAGTAATTAAAAAGTTATTATAATCTACCCTTTACAACTAGACAGATTTTCTTTTTAATCATCACCCATACACACATCCAATCACACAAAAACAGCAGCTTGCTTTTATCTGACGCCTCTGGTTTTTTATTTGTGGTTGGTCATATCCTAGAGGCAGATCTCATCATTTGAGGGGCTGTTCGATCTGTCTGTGTTGAAACGTATCTGAGCGCCCTGTGGTAATCCCAGACTGCTCAGGAGAATCTGTCCTAAACATACATACAGTCTGAACCTGGCTGTCAGACATTGAAATCCTCAGTAGGGAACACTAATACAGACATCTGTGTAAAGGAGAGAGGTTCATTGTGTGCACATCAAGAAATCCTTTTTATGTGCTTGCACACTAAATGTGCTTATGGAGTTTTTCTTACATCACAGTTTAATATACAGAGACAACAGCTATGCTAT
>NC_059359.1:2095000-2195000 GCF_019703515.2 Myxocyprinus asiaticus
GAAGTCCAGTGTTAAGTTTCCACAGTCTGTGATGATTTGGGGTGCAATGTCATCTGCTGGTGTTGGTCCATTGTGTTTTTTGAAAACCAAAGTCACTGCACCCATTTACCAAGAAATTTTGGAGCACTTCATGCTTCCTTCTGCTGACCAGCTTTTTAAAGATGCTGATTTCATTTTCCAGCAGGATTTGGCACCTGCCCACACTGCCAAAAGCACCAAAAGTTGGTTAAATGACCATGGTGTTGGTGTGCTTGACTGGCCAGCAAACTCACCAGACCTGAACCCCATAAAGAATCTATGGGGTATTGTCAAGAGGAAAATGAGAAACGAGAGATCAAAAAATGCAGATGAGCTGAAGGCCACTGTCAAAGAAACCTGGGCTTCCATACCACCTCAGCAGTGCCACAAACTGATCACCTCCATGCCACGCCGAATTGAGGCAGTAATTAAAGCAAAAGGAGCCCCTACCAAGTATTGAGTACATATACAGTAAATGAACATACTTTCCAGAAGGCCAACAATTCACTAAAAATGTTTTTTTTATTGGTCTTATGATGTATTCTAATTTTTTGAGATAGTGAATTGGTGGGTTTTTGTTAAATGTGAGCCAAAATCATCACTATTAAAAGAACCAAAGACTTAAACTACTTCAGTCTGTGTGCATTGAATTTATTTAATACACGAGTTTCACAATTTGAGTTGAATTACTGAAATAAATGAACTTTTCCATGACATTCTAATTTATTGAGATGCACCTGTATATACACACACACACACACACATGTATATATATATCTCAATCACTCAAAAATGTTTACAAAAGTCTGTGTGCCATTTTATTTAATACATATTTTATTATATATAAATATGTAACATTAGTATATATTTTATTCAATTGATGATGCAGACAAATCATTGCATCAAGATTTTTGAATCAGTTCTTTGAGTTTGAACTGATTCCTGGAAATGATTCAAACCTTCCAACATTAATGGCGTTTTTCACAGACACTAATACACATCTCTGTCTTGATGCTCCCATAGTTGTGAGTCAGGAAAGGATTGTGAAATTAGTCTAATGACACGCTCTTGAGAAAAATGTACAAGTGCACTAAAATCATCACAAATACTGTATATTGTGAATATTCTATATATTGACCAGCCATCACCGATCAGTTCTTCCTCAGAATTGCTTGTTGTTTCAACCCAGTACCTTGCAAACAAAACTTAATTTCTAAGGAGACTGGTAAGAGCGTAAACTGTGCTGGTCAGACTGAGAAAGTGAATGAAAGTCACTCTGACACGCCACTTTGTAATGACTCACCTGCCAGATGATCATGAACAGATAAATTCCTGTGACTCTCTGGAAAGAAGACTTTGGATCGAACCATCGCACATATGTCCACCTAGCCGGAGTGAACTGCAGAACGGCACGTTTGATCTTCCCTGTGGTGCTGTGAATGTCTCTATAGAAGAAACACATGAATCGTTCACTTCAGTTGTTCACTGTAAACACCACCGATGCAATATTCACTCAAAACTGAGTTTTAAAGCACTGTTGAGCTCTGTTCTTACTTGATACTGCCCCAGTGATACGTGCGCATCTCGAGGAATCGGCAGACGGTCATTCCCAGCCAGATTCCCCCGCCATTACATAGTAAAATATCCAGGATCACTTGATCCCACCAACACTCCGCGAAATTAGGAAGAAGATGCATGAAAAACAACTGCAGAGAGAAATCACTGTCAATATCTTGTCAATCAAGTAAACGGTACACACAGCACTCAGTACGTTAACATGTTTCCTGAACACGGACGTCTTCCATGATTTATAACTTTGTTTTTTGTTTTTTACGAATAATGTGATGTTTAGCGTGTTAGCGTTTAGATAGTTGGAGGGTAAAAAAGTCAGAGTCAGTACTCCCGACTAAAAATCAGGAAGTCTGAGCTGAAGTCATGTAGTGTAATCTATCTTTAAGTTAGGTTAGGGCTTAGGTTAGTCGTACTTCCGTGAGCTCCCACGTGATGCTGATGGTCCAGCAGAGGCCGTAGCTGCGGATGAGAAGAGCTTTCATTCCCCAACCCCAGAAATGGCTGAAGGCGAAGATGTCAAAGTGACTGAGGATTCGCTCCCATGTGATCACGTGACAGTTCACTGCATACTCCTGTCAAACATCACAACATTAGTAACATTATAAACTGTTTTGTAGTCATGGCAGGGTCTATAGGGGGGCATTGCAAAACTTTGAGGCTCAAAAAAAGCATATAAAGTCAGCATACAAGTAATCCATCCGACTCCAGTGGTTTAATCCAAGTCTTCTGAAGCGATCCAGTCGGTTTTGGGTGAGAACAGGCCAAAATATAACTCCTTTTTCACTATAAATCGTGACATCAGCAGTCTCCTTGGTGATCATGATTTCAAGCTCTATTTGTGTATGTGTCAAGCACTAGGAAGTGTAATCGAGCTTGAAATCATGATCGTGCCTGAAGACTGCAATGGCAAGATGTACAGTGAAAAGGAGTTTTATTTTAGTCTGTTTTCACCCAAAACCGACTGGATCGCTTCAGAAGACATGGATTAAACCACTGGAGTCGGATGGATTACT
Source organism: Myxocyprinus asiaticus (assembly GCF_019703515.2). Lineage (NCBI taxonomy): Eukaryota > Metazoa > Chordata > Actinopteri > Cypriniformes > Catostomidae > Myxocyprinus > Myxocyprinus asiaticus. The sequence continues at coordinate 2,097,604 of NC_059359.1, forward strand.
TGTATGCTGACTTTATGTGCTTTTTTGAGCTTCAAAGTTTTGGTCACTATTCACTTGCATTGTATGGATCAACAGAGCTGACATATTCTTCCATTTTTGGGTGAACTATTCATTTAAAATGTATTCAAATATTCAACAAAAATATTAAATCCAATATTAAAATTCCTCCTCTCTAAGCGTTTAGTATTTTACTATGATACAGGTCTGCACAGGCATTGAGCTGAAGCACAAACTCGAGACCTTGTGACCCCAAAAAAAATGAGCACACAAAAACGTTCAGCGTGAACAGCCCCTAACTCATCTGTTCACGCTTATCTGAATGAGAGAGTGCAAAACAAGCTACGTTAAAATAATACTCTCAAATATATATTATATATACAGTATATATATTAAAATTAATATTACATATTAATTAAAATGTAACCTATTTTTATATATTATATATTTTATCAAAATGTTTATATTAATAATAGTTATTTATTTTCATTTTATTTTTTTCTCCCCAATTTGGAATTCCCAGTGCGCTCTAAGTCCTCGTGGTGGCGTAGTGACTCGCCTTAATCTGGGTGGCGGAGGACGAATCTCAGTTGCCTCCACGTCTGAGACCGTCAATCCGAGCATCTTATTGCGTTACCACGGAGACATAGCGTGTGTGGAAGCCCACGCTATTCTCCGCAGCATCCACGCACAACTCGCCACGCGCCCCACCGAGAGCAAGAACCACATTATAGTGACCACGAGGAGGTTATCCCATGTGACTCTACCCTCCCTAGCAACCGGCCAATTTGGTTGCTTAGGAGACCTGACTGGAGCCACTCAGCACGCCCCGGATTCAAACTCACGACTCCAGGTGTGGTAGTCAGCGTCTTTACTCGCTGAGCCACACAGGCCCCAGTCATTTATTTTTTAATTAATTACAAACCCAAACTGAACCCAATGTTATTCATGCAAAACTGACCCGTACCCAACAGTTAGTCGGGTCCCGCCAGGCTTGGGTCGGGTAACAGACATCTAGGGCTGAAACAGTTAGTCGACGTTATCGACAACGTCGACAATAAAAAAATGATCGACAAAAATTTTCATTGTCAAATAGTCGTTTGATCTCATTCTGAGCACTGCAGTTCACACCTGACTGAGGAGAGGAAGAATTACACAGATCACAGTCCAGATGCACTCTAAACTTTCACAGCTTCAGGTGATGTAGATCGCAAAGTATGAGGGAATTATACAAAAATACAAAATAAGTAAATACAGAAGCACTCTCGTTGTGGAATAAGTGGAGCTGGAGCAAAACTTGCATGTCGAGCGTCTTTAAAGGAAACACCCCGGTGCTATATCTTTAATACAGTTATATTTAATGCATTATAGCTTTATTAAAGATCAAATAATACGGAAGCAGATCACGTAAATAACTACAAACTCTGAAACTGGCATTTCTCGTGCGGTCAGCGCCTCTTCTATGAGTTGCGTGAATGTCCCGATGTAAGGGGGAGAGATTGAAACTGCACCGGCTGATGCACACTCTGTCACAGGGACGCTCGTCCCTTGAGCACACGCGCTTAATGCAGCTAGATTATAACGTGATTGCTCACGACTTATTGAATCATAATACGTGTCTGTGCATTTCTTACCGAGAAGAAAATACGCTGCGTAATATGCAATATGCAGCTTTATTAAGAGAGAGTTTGTTTTTTATGAGTTAAAGATGGATTGAAGTGAGAAACAGAAAGGTGAGAAATTCTTCACCCCATTATACACGGCAACTAAATACATTTTTGATTTGTTTTTGTTTTGGCTTTTTTTCCAATATAAATATCTAAAACTCCTTTAAAACAACATACATTTACTTTAGCAGCTATACTGCAGAAGAAAATATTTCATCTGAGAATGTTGAATATAATATTAAAAATACAAATACTTTAAAATATCTTTAAATCCTTTTTAAAAAAGATGCATTCACCTGAGAAGCAGCATATAAGATATTTAGACTTTTAGAGAATAGATTTTGAATATAAGTATATTTTGTCTTTACTGCACTTGCAGATGTATAACCAAGTGAAAAATACACTTATTTAAGATACAGATAACAAGACAATTATTTGCAGTGAGTTTCTTTACTGAATTAAATGTAATAAAAAGTTTTTTCCCTTTAATTCAGTGAATGTCATTTAGAGGTATTTTTAAAAGATGATTTTGTAGGGGGCCTGGGTAGTTCAGTGGTAAAATACGCTGACTATCACCCCTGGAGTCGCGAGTTTGAATCCCAGGGTGTGCTAAGTGACTCCAGCCAGGTCTCCTAAGCAACTAAATTGGCCCGGTTGCTAGGGAGGGTAGAGTCACATGGGGTAACCTCCTCGTGGTCACTATAATGTGGTTCTCGCTCTCGGTGGGGTGCGTGGTGATTTGTGTGTGGATGCCACGGAGAATAGCATGAAGCCTCCACACGCGCTATGTCTCCGTGGCAACGCGCTCAACAAGCCACGTGATAAGATGCACGGATTGACGGTCTCAGACGCGGAGGTAACGGAGATTCGTCCTCCACCACCCGGATTGAAGTGAGTCACTACGCCACCACGAGGACTTAGAGCGCATTGGGAATTGGGCATTCCAAATTGGGTGAATAAGGGGAAAAATCCAACAAAAAAAAACAAAAAGATGATTTTGTCCTCTTTATTGTTAGCAAGCACATTTAATACAACCTTTTAAGTCGGGGCACAAGCTGAATAATTGGTTAAGAGCTAACGATTAATCGCTGCAATAATCGCCGAATAGTCGAATAATCGTTAGTTGCAGCCCTACAGACATCTATCAGATGATAACAGTTATTGTAAGTGAATAACTATTTGTGATGTATTCAAAAACCATATTGGAAAAGGACTTTACTGAATAATGCAGCTTAAAGGAATAGTTCACCCAAACATGTCAGTCATGGTCACTATGAACTGTTGTTGTACGGAAAAGAGATGCATAAAAATTCTTCATAATTTCTCCTTTTATGTCCCACAGAAAAAAACAAAACGAGGGTGAGTAAATAATGACAGAATTTTAATATATGGGCAAACTATTCCCTAAAACTATTTAAAAAACAAAACCGGGTCCGATCTCTCCCATCACTGACCATGATATCAGCTTCTCTTTTGGCATAACGCAGATTTGGATCAAGCCAGTACATGAGCGCCTTCACCTGCTCCCAGTTCAGGAAGATGATGAAGACGAGGAACAGGAAGTACATCACGCTCAGTCCTGCCGCACAAGAATTCACAGAAAGACAAAGATGACTTTGAGAGAATCACTTTAACCTTCTAAACCAACAAACCAATTAGATATGAGCGCAGACAAGATATACAATGACATTGCACAAACTTTGGTTGAATTTATACATGTTAAAAAAAATGACACTTCCAATCTATGAGTATTATTAAACTTGCATGATCCTAATAAATGTTATGGGCTTTAAAGGTTGAAAATGCCAAAGAAACGTTTTAATAAAGACACTATGGAAAATGTGATGCATTTCGCTAAACAAAAAAACAGCAGGGTACTTTCACCCGAAAATCACAATATACTTTGCTTAAACAAAACGAAGCCTGTTTTTAAGACAATTAAGATGTTTTGCATGGACAAAAAGATAAATCAGCATAGATTTAAGGCAATACAACAACTACTACCATGATTAATAACTACTATGCCATTTACATAACGTATTATTTGTTTCCTCGTTACAGTAATGAGAATTAAATTGTGCTTAAGTCATGAAAATAATGTTAAAATGCATAATTGCACAATCCAATTGGCTTCATTATCTCTTCCATGCAAAATATAGAATACATTTTTTTCTTTTAATGTTGGGGTGAAATGTGACCGGGACAGCAGTAAGAGAACAAAAACTGGTCATGTGCTGCTCACCGAACACAATTCGCCATATTGCTGGATGCGGTCTCGTGAACGGGCCTGAAACGAGATAAAGAGGTTATAAACTGAATCAAAAAGAGTGACTATGATCATAAAACACTGGACACAGCCCTGGAGTTTGCCCCAAAGACTGACACGTTAACACCAGCGGTTATTAGGACTTCTCATATAGCAGTCTGAGTTAAAGGGATAGCTCTGCCATCTATCCCTTTAAATGTCTCTTACCGTTGGGGAAGGCGAGGACACTGATGACCAGGAAGAAGGAGATGACTAGGATCAGTCCCACCCACAGGTTATTATCAGGGTTACCATCATCTCTGCAATGGAAACATGATGTCATACAGTCACAGCTACACCAACACTCATCACAACCGGCACATAATACTGTTCCTCTTTTAACAGAGTTACACGATAATTCACAATATATTTATAGACCTTTTGAGGCTGCATGAGGATTGAAGCCCAAACCAGTAAATGCATACAGTCTGACATGATACAGTACAAGTACATGAGATAAAGGCGTTTATGCTGCGTTCCATTCAACTCGGAAAGTCAGAATGTCCAACTTACTCCTAGGAAAAGCGCAATGGAACGCCACTTGAAGTCTTGTGCAAAAACCCTCAATTCTTTTGCCGAGATGCAGGTGTGACATGTCAAGCAAACATGTCGGCACCCAGATGATAAACTTGAATTATACTGTCTTTTGATAATCGTACACCTGTACAACAAACGCAAGCATTGCAACATCGTTTATACATATGGCTGCTGGCAGACGTCTCTGTTGGCATACCTGCTAATCTAATGGGAGTGTGGCCATTTTGCTTTACTATGCGCCATCTTTCAAGCAATTGGAAACAATTAGCCCTGATGGTCTGAGATCGGCAATATCAAGACAGACTTTGAATGGAAGGCAACATACGTACACGGTCTTGCACCTTTATCTTTTTTATTCAAATTTGAAATACTTTTAGATTCAAATAAAAGTTTGCAATGTTGTGATTCACCTCGGAGCTGGCTTACAACTATTTTATTAAAGGGACAGTTCACCCAAAAATTAAAATTCTCTCATCATTTACTCATCCTCATGCCATCCCAGATGTGTGTGACTTTCTTTCTTCTGCAGAACACAAATGAAGATTTTTAGAAGAATATCTCAGCTCTGTAAGTCCATATAATTGAAGTGAATGGTGACCAGAACTTTCAAGCACATAAAGGCAGCATAAAAGTAATGAATAAGACTCCAGTGGTTAAATCCATGTCTTCAGAAGTGATATGATAAGTGTGGGTGAGAAACAGATCAATATTTAAGTCCTTTTTTTACTATAAATCTCCATTTTCACTTTCTTCTTATTCGCATTTTTCATGCATATCGCCACCTACTTGGCAGGGAGGAGAATTTATAGTAAAAAAGGACTTAAATATTGATCTGTTTCTCACCCACACTTATCATATCACTTCTGAAGACATGGATTTAACCACTGGAGTCGTATTGATTACTCTGATGCTGCCTTTATGTGCTTTATGGAGCTTCAAAGTTTTGGTCACTATTTACTTGCTTTTTGAGCTGAGATATTCTTCCAAAAATTTTCATTTGTGTTCTGCAGAAGAAAGTAAGACATACACATGACTACGTTCAGAAAGCGGGTTATTGCGGGAAAGCAGCGTTCCGGTTTACATGCGCTGTATAAGCCGTACACACTTTACTCCCATATACATACGGCTCGGTCAGTAAGCAGCTTCCTCCACAGCAACATAATTTCGCCATGACGCTTGTGTAAATAACAAACACTGTATCCGAGAATGATTTCACTATTTTATTCCCCATTGCGTCGCTTTATTTCTAGATATTCCAGAGTTGTTGCGGTGTTCCTTACCTTTCTATCGCGACCTGCAGTGGAATTGCGCTTCAATAGTGGGTTTTCCCTTTACGTAAAACTCCGGGACTGCCTCAATGTACAAGCGCATATATGCGAACGTGAGGGACCGTCAAAATTTTACAGTGGTGTTTATAAATGGGTATAGTTTATAGTGTATGTGCTTTTCCCACTGTACATCTAAAAATGTTTTGTTGGCTTGTTGTTGGGCTCAAAAACCTGTTAGAACAGTGCTTATGTGTTTACATGGCCACATAAGCAGCAGCTAGGTGTGTTAAACCGCTTTCTCTTAATCCCTTAAATTCCGTAAGGAAATCGGCATTCTCGTTTACATGACGTTTCAGAACATGCATGCAAAAACCCTGGAATAAACAGTTTGCCTAAGTGCACGTAAACATGGTGAATGATGAGAGTATTTTTATTTTAGGGGGAACTATCCCTTTAAGGATTTAATGAAATCCCTATGGTAAAAATTAATAGGAAAAATACTAAGAGGGGGAGTGGCATTTTTATTATTCTAGAGAGCAGCTGATTGGACAAAAATGTGTATACACCCCTGAGTGCAAGATGATGTCATAAATATTTTTGATCTGTTTTGCATGGGGGAAAACCACTAAGTTAAAAAGTTTCTTTTGTCAACTTTTAAGAGTAAACAAACATTTAGATGACTTCAAAGCTAACAAACATTAACTAAATGCCACAAGACAATATATTTTGATGTCATGGGATCTTTAATCACTGTTTGACTCGACAGGACACCCCTAGCCTTGGTTGGGCTAAGAGTGTTGGTTGGTTTTAGCTGGTCTTTTCAGAAGGGAGTATTGACCATTCAATAAAACAGTAAACACTATCACTGATATTTTCACAAACAGGGTCTTGTGTTATAGTAACAACTCCTTGTTTCAATTCCAATGTCACGCATTTTTACTGTTGCGTCACTGTACTTACCGCGTGAACGCAAAATACATCAGACTGAGCACGGTGCACGTGAGTAATGTGATCGTGTGCGGCTTGTAGAAGAAGTCGATGGTGATATCCTCCACTTGCTGCTCGTTGATCATGCGGAAATGCATTCTGTAGTTCACATCATCTTTGCTCAGAGTCTGAGAGCCGTACGCCATGCTCGCGCGATGTCTTAACCTTTGATTACAAATGCACTGTCAGTGGCGCGCGCTCGCAAACCTTATGATGGCGTGCATTTGTGCTGTCCTGCTCTGTACACGTCAAAAGCATGCATGCATGCATCAATGAGGAAACACACTCAGGTGCTTTGAAAGACCCAAATGCATGGGACACAAAGATGGCAGACACTTTGGGTCAAAACACACATTTCTTGCATTTCGATTGGTGTGTATGCTTTGAAAGGCGTGCAGGCGCTATGGAAAGCCGGCTGGGTCAAAACTCAAAAGTGATAGTGTTTCTCGCGCGCTCAAGGTCAGTTTGTGTCACTCTGTTGTTCTTGAGTGTCACAGAGAAATGTGTATTTTTATTTATTTATATATGTGTATGTTATGCTAATAGAGTAAATAAAACTGTCTTTTTCACTGTATTAAAGTTTGCATTCATAGTAACACTGTTTTGAACCTTATTATTCCACCCCACCCCAATCCCCCAAGGTGTCCTGTTTTTGGAAAACCAGAATATGGTCACCCTAAGATATATAATTCTTGATATTCTGTCATTACTCACAGAAACACCCAGTCTTGACATCCAAAATGGAATTTCAACTAGTAAAAAAATGTAACTTTTGATATTTGAAACTGCTTTTTTTTTTTTTTTTTTTGAGTGGAAGAAGGTTGCCTGGGCTGATGAGTCCCATTTTCTTTTACATTATGTGGACGGCCGTGTACGCCATTTACCTGGGGAAGTGATGGCACCAGGATGCACTGTGGGAAGACGACAAGCCGGTTGAGTGTGATGCTCTGGGCAAAGTTCTGCTGGGAAACCCTGGGTCCGGCCATTCATGTGGATGTCAGTTTGACATGTGCCACCTACCTAAACATAGTTGCAGACCAGGTACACCCCTTCATGGCAATGGTATTCCCTGATGGCAGTGGCCTCTTTCAGCAGGATAATGCACCCTGCCACACTGCACATATTGTTTAGGAATGGTTTGAGGAACATGAAGAAGAGTTCAAGGTGTTGCCCTGGCCTCCAAATTCCCCAGATCTCAATCTGACTGAGCATCTGTGGGATGTGCGGGACCAACAAGTCCGATCCACGGCGACTCCACCTCGCAACTTACAGGACTTGAAGGATCTGCTGCTAATGTCTTGGTGCCAGATACCACAGGACAACTTCAGGGGTCTTGAAGAGTTCATGCATCAGTGGGTCTGCAATTTTTTTGCCGGCACGCGGAGGACCAACATCATATTAGTCAGGTGGTCATAATTTTTTGGCTCTTCAGTGTACAGTTTAGAGGAATGCATACTTTATAAACTGTAACCCCCAATCCAAACCCCAAATCTAAACCTAACCATCAATGGAGTAAAAATTAAATTTTAGAGGTGAAAAAAAATCAACCTTTTGAATTAGGTGCTGGAACTCTTGGAAACAACATGCTGACTTCTTGGGTGATTATCACGTTGACTGAACATCACAGGCTGTATTGTTGCCTTCACCCTAAAAAAATAAACAATTATAACAACATACATTCTCTCTCTCATTTTAAAGTTTACCCTTCATTGTTCTTTTTATTAAGAAAAGATTGTTTGGTGCTATTGTTGTTGTTGGTTTTCATATTTCAAAACCAACAACAACAACAGCACCAAACATATGTCCATGTAACTTCACCCCTCTTTATGGTCTGCAGCACTGAAGCAGGTTGCGGTTTTAACTAAAAATAAACTTACAAACTATGTGTAACATGAGTCACAGCAGCTATAAATGACCTTTTCAGCCAGATGATTAGAATCATTGCTTTTTTATATATATAATGCAAAGTGGATTCTTGTAGCTGTACTGTAAGTATGATGACTATAACAACTAATATTAATGACTAAAAAACTACAACAATAACAATACATTGCTTATTGAAAATGCTAAATAATCTGCATCTGATGAATCTAGTTAAAAAAATGTAAGATAAACAAACAAGCAAGGTGTGTATTAACACTTTAGGCTGTGAAGGTGTTTCTAAAGATGTCCTGTTTCAGTGGCATACACAAAATTAAAGGCCCATAACTCGACAAAGAAAAAAAAACAAGGAGGGTCAAGTGTTTGGTATCATTGTAATGAAAACATTAAAAAAATTAATGATATTGATTATGATACTTACTGAGACTCTCAGCCTAAGAAACTGCTGAAAAATCACAAAATAATAATTTTTCGTATTTATTCTTATTTGACATAATATATCTCGGTGTGTAAATAAGGTGGCTCCGAAAAACTGCTTTTGTTTTGTTCCCAATCATGTCAGCTGTATCTGAAATTTTTTTTTGTGTTGATACGACAAAGCAATCAAAAGTTATAGCATTACAAAAATAATTTATCATAGTGTCCAAAAACGTCTCCAAGTGTCCCAAAGTCTCTCCAAACTAATAAAACATAATAATTGTACATAAGAACTAATTACACATGCAAACACAACAATGACTAAAGGTTTGTATAGCATGCAGACATGATTTTAGTAATGAGATTTCACAGAATGAGTTTCATTCTGTGTCATTTGAGTCATCATTGAGTCTGTGTCATGTATTTGGCGCCATCTCCTGGTGGCCATCTGTAACATTGTGCTTTGTGTGGACTATCTAATGATCTATGCATCTGATTATCTTGTGTGTGGACTCATTTGAAAGATAATCACCTTCTCTAAGTAATGGTATGTGATATTTTATGTTTCGTTTATTTTTGTGAAGTAATAAGGGGAAATGCGGCACATAAGCAACACCAACATAACTGTCAAAGACATTTACTTAGCTATTACTCGCTATATTTCAGTCTGTGAGTAAAACAAATAGGCTGGTTGTATTCTACTCTTTGAGAGCTTTCCAACAACATATGACACATGGATATTTGATCAGTTTGATGTTTTTACTGATTGCAATAATATGTACAATGCATTATAAAATATCAAAACGGAGCACTTCTGATTTGTCTGCAAATATCAAAGCACTTGTTCAGTTTTGATCATAATGCATACATGCATTGGGAAGTAGAGCTTCTAAGCTTTCAAACGATACCTATTTTGTGTTGGTCAAGACTGTAGTTGTTAATAATTTGACCATTTTGTTTTCTCCGCCGGCGGGCTCATCCAAGCTTAAAGGGTTAAAAATAATTTATAATTTTTCTTAGATGTATATTTTTTAGTATTATATTCAAAAATTGCAACTTGATTATTTCAAAGGCAAAAACAGAAAACACAAACATATGATAAGAGATATAATGGTAGTATTTTAATGTGAGCACATACTACAGAATGAATCAAGCTTATAATGGATTTCATTTACATATATGCGTTTGCCATTTCTATCTAAAGCAACTTACAGTGCATTTAAACTATACATTTTATTATACATGCATTCCTGGGAACTGAACCCATGACTTTGGCATTGCAAGCACAATGCTATACCAGTTGAGCAACAGGACAAAAATAGAATTAAACAAACAATAATATATGTGACTGGGTCATTTATTGTATCTTCCCAAGATGTAGCGACCTCACCAACCAATCGGTCCAGTCAAACATCTTGCTTAATAGTGATCAAGGGCTGTATTGAAATAACACAAATAAAAAAAATAGCTTTATACGTTTTTGTTGATATTGACATGTTATTCTTCTTGTCAATCAGAAAGTACATTACCAGAGTATTGAAGTGAGGTCTGCAAACGGCTTTACTTTCCCAGAAGATAAGGACAAGTGCGAGAATCAACTCAAAACCACACAATATACTGACCACTGCCTTCAATCCAACAAACATGGGATTCTGAGAAAGAACACATTCTTAAAATACATTTCTTCCTTGCCATTTCTAATAAACACTCATTTGTACTTGTATCCCAGTGTATCCCTTACAAAAATGAACTGCAATCTATGTAGTAAAAGGTGCAGTTTTGTGTAGTACAGTGATGCTGTACTGCACAATGACAAACTGTCCTGCACTTACAATGCTTTTAACTGCAGTACTGATATAGTGCACTACAGTACAGTTGCAGGTCAGTGTAGTACTACTACAGTTCAGTGAAGTGTACCTGCATTCCACACTGGTATAACTGCAGTACATTGCAAAACAATAGCAGTTCAGCGAAGAACAATTTGAAATCAATGCATCACAGCTGTAGTTTGTGTAGTTGTCCTGCAGTTCAGTGCAAATGCAGTTTTCAAACTGAACAAAACTGCCCCTGATTGCACACGTACATCACCTAGACATCTATTTGATGTGTGTGTTTACATCTGGAAGATGCATTTTTTAGGTTTTTGCTCATCTGCAATACGTCTAAAAGACGTTTCCTCTCGGATGTCAATAAGACATTCAGCAGATGTCTTTGAGACGTTTATGTGTGTAAATCTGATCTTTGTAAGATGTTTAGCAGATGTTATTTAGATTGTGATGCTTTCCAGATGAAAAGATCTAAAACAGACATCTCGGAGACGTACGTGTGCTATCAGTTCTACAGCGTCTAAACTAGGGCTGTCGAAATTAACGCATGCGATTAATGTTTGACACAATGTTAATGTGATTAACGTAATTACCAATTTGACACTAGATTCTGGCATTCTATTTTATTCTGTGTGAGATCTGTCTAAACACTTGTTGCAATAGGGCGGAACCTTTGCGATGTAACAAGGGGGACCTTACACAGAGACGCACAAACCATAAACAAACACAAAAGGACCTCTTAATGGTATTTTGTTTGTACAAAACAAACACAGATGCAGCAAACTAAAGACTCATTCACACGACGACTTGGTGGAGTGAAGCAGCCAGCGTTTCCTCGGCGCCTCGTTGTGCTTCTCTTACCGGACTGTTCGGATCAATAAGGGGAAGTATCAATATGAGGGCAGTATTAGCACTAAAAGCAAAACAAAGCTCTATTTGTACAGCCATTGTTTCTCAGAGTGATGTCTGTGAAACTAAATTTGCACAGCTCCTCTGTGATAAAACTCATGCATTCAGATAACAATTAATTCACGGTGGAAAAGTGAGTTTGTTCATCCCATGAACCCAGAAATTTGCTTCTCACGTGGTCAGTCGCATGCAGGGGCGTAGATTCCAGTGGGGATGGGGGAAGGTAACCCCCCCATTAGTCACAACAAGCAAGTACAACCCCCCCAATATTTATACAATGATCAATGGAAGCATGTAAATTCTTCACACTGTAATCCCCCCAACGTGCAAGCCACATCTATGCCCTTGGTCGCATGTAACATTTGTAATATTTGTATTAGAGGGTGTACAGTTTAGCTGACTTGTTGGTTAGTTCACCCACTAGTCAACGCATTGGGTTGGTGCCTACTAGTCAAGGATCACATTAATTCAGTTGCGCTTCTTCCATATGGTGATAGCAAGAGGAATATTCCGTAGTCCACAAACTGCGTTCTGTGTATTTTGTGAAAATACATTTTCAAATATAGGCTATGCAAATATATTTGGAATAACGCTAAAGTGTAAATAGAGTGAACACGGAGCACTTGGCTCAAGCTTTCGTTTCTCTTGCGCTGAGATGAGAGCGCATCATCAGATGTTCTTTACATTACAGTACTGTAGTATAGAGGTCATGTACTTTTCTGTGCACTGCATGTACTGTATCACATGTTCATGACACTTGCTCTGATTCCATGTTTAACTTTTTCCATTTTTTCCATGTTTATTTTATACTTTTATATTTGCTAGTGAATGTTTAATTTGAAATATTGCGTTGCTGATGCTCAGGTGTCCAGGCAGATCTTTAACATATTTTAAACCTTTTTAAACATTTGAATGTCAATAAATTGCTGATTGCTCATAACTCACATTGTGTTTGCAGTCATTGGTCAAGGTTTTTTTTTTTTTCCAATATGGAATGCCCAATTCCCAATGCGCTCTAAGTCCTCGTGGTGGCGTAGTGACTCGCCTCAATCCGGATGTCGGAGGACAAATCTCAGTTGCCTCCACTTCTGAGACCGTCAATCCGCGCATCTTTTCACATGACTTGTTAAGCGCGTTACAGTGGAGACATAGCGCGTGTGGAGGCTTCACGCTATTCTCCACGGCATCCACGTACAACTCACCACGTGCCCCACCAAGAGCGAGAACCACATTATAGCGACCATGAGTAGGTTACCCCATGTGACTCTACCCTCCCTAGCAACCGGGCCAATTTGGTTGCTTAAGAGACCTGACTGGAGTCACTCATCACGCCCTGGATTCAAACTCGTGACTCCAGGTGTGGTAGTCAGCGTCTTTACTGCAGTATTCCTGCAGTTTTCAGTACCGCATTACAAGTGTGGTAATGGACGCATTATTCCTGCAGTTTTCAGTACTGCAGTGAAAGTGTGGTAATTTGGACGCAGTATTCCTGGAGTTTTCAGTACTGCAGTGAAAGTGTGGTAATGGACGCAGTATTCCTGGAGTTTTCAGTACTGCAGTGAAAGTGTGGTAATTTGGACGCATTATTCCTGCAGTTTTCAGTACTGCAGTGAAAGTGTGGTAATTTGGACGCAGTATTCCTGCAGTTTTCAGTACTGCAGTGAAAGTGTGGTAATGGACGCAGTATTCCTGGAGTTTTCAGTACTGCAGTGAAAGTGTGGTAATTTGGACGCATTATTCCTGCAGTTTTCAGTACTGCAGTGAAAGTGTGGTAATTTGGACGCAGTATTCCTGCAGTTTTCAGTACTGCAGTGAAAGTGTGGTAATTTGGACGCAGTATTCCTGCAGTTTTCAGTACCGCAGTGAAAGTGTGGTAATTCGGGCACAGTATTCCTGGAGTTTTCAGTACTGCAGTGAAAGTGTGGTAATTCGGATGCAGTATTCCTGGAGTTTTCAGTACCGCAGTGAAAGTGTGGTAATTCGGATGCAGTATTCCTGGAGTTTTCAGTACTGCAGTGAAAGTGTGGTAATTTGGACGCAGTATTCCTGGAGTTTTCAGTACTGCAGTGAAAGTGTGGTAATTCGGACGCAGTATTCTTGGAGTTTTCAGTACCGCAGTGAAAGTGTGGTAATTTGGACGCATTATTCCTGCAGTTTTCAGTACTGCAGTGAAAGTGTGGTAATTCGGACGCAGTATTCTTGGAGTTTTCAGTACTGCAGTGAAAGTGTGGTAATTTGGACGCAGTATTCCTGGAGTTTTCAGTACTGCAGTGAAAGTGTGGTAATTCGGACGCAGTATTCCTGGAGTTTTCAGTACCGCAGTGAAAGTGTGGTAATTCGGACACAGTATTCCTGGAGTTTCCAGTACTGAAGTAATACTGCGTCCAATTTACGCATTTTCACTGAAGTTGAAAAACTGTAGTTAATTTTTGTAAGGGATGTTTGCTACATGGATGTCAGATATATTTTACCTTGCTGCCTGGTGAGTTTTGGTGCTGTAAAATAAAGTAAATCAATTAAATATAACCACAGTGGTGCAACCCTGACTTCTATAAAATACAAGTGGATGTAGAATCACAAATTACCAAGTGTTTATCAGATGTATCAGCCATTAACGGGCACATAACTAGAGCGGCAATGGCCCAGAAAAGTGAGATAATGTTGAATATGAAGGACAGCTTTACCTTTTAGAAAAAGAACATGAAGATAAAGCATTACATTCAGTTTGCACCATGATAAAACAAGCAGATATGAACGATATTTGAACTCTGAACACCTACCACGGGCATAAATGGAGAACTTCCAGCTGCGAATGTTAGAATGCCACTTGCAATAAACTAAAAGAAAATAAATTGTTGAAAATTAAACACAAAGTGTTTAGTGACTGCCTGTGTGTGTTCATTGATATAAATTTATATATATATATATATATATATATATATATATATATATATATATATATATATATATATATATAAAAACTTGGTAACACTTTCTGTGAAGCCCATATTTATAATGCATTGTAAAGGCATTATAATGCTTTAGTAATGTCTCATAATACACCTTATAATATGTTATAACTTCTCATAAATAATTATAACCACAATTATAATACTAACCTATTCATAGTTATACCTCAGACAGAGTATAATGTATTATAACACAAGCAACATCCAATTTTATCTGCAGTTTCTATCCATATATACAATTTTATCTAATTTTATCTATGTTAAACTGTGTAATATATATAATAGGTATGCTTTAAATAAAGCGACTAAAGCAATGTCTTCTTAAAAACATCCATAAAATATTTTAAAATGGTTATAAGACATTACAAGTCATACTGGAAGTTATATACATTACACACGCACAAAATACAAAATAACACACATTCAATGTACATTTTACGATATTACGAAAAACACTTGTAAAGCCACAAGATTATAATATATCAGATACTCTCTGTCGAGAACAAATATGGATGTCGATCACACATGTTGGGTGTAAACACACCCAGGAATAAAAAAATATAAAATAAAATAAAAAATCAAACTGATTCTACACTGGACTCTATACAATAAACTTTAATGTTTGTGTATCTTATTTGGAGACTTATTTTATAAATAACTTCCATTATATAAGTTTGACTTGTAATGTATTGTATGTTACAGGTAATGGCTGTTTATAAGAAGATATTGCATGTGTAACTTTACTTAAAGCAGGCAAAGACCACTTATAATATGATCACATCATAAAGCCTTTTTACTCTTTACATCATACAGCACTTATACAATTAACTTTATTAACTTCTGCTGTGTTAAAACTGGAAGTTGCTTGTGTTATAATGCATTATACACTAAAGTATAACTATGAATAGGGGAAGTCTTATAATGTATTATAACTGTGGTTATAATTATTTATGAAAAGTTATAACTTATTATGAGACATTATAAATGCAGTATAATGCCTTTACAATGCATTATAAATATGGGCTTTATAGAAAGTGTTCAAAAACAAGCTGTGATGTAAATAGAAAGATTTAAAATGCACTTATATAATATACTGTATGTGCATTAATAATTATATTCTCTTACCAGTGCGCTGGGTAAGGTGTACGTAAAATGAGATGGACCGTATTCAGAAACTATAAGAGCGCCGACACAAATAACAAATATTCCAATGCTGATTTGTGCTGCCTGAAACAAAAGGAACATTTGAATAACTATTAAATATAAAACAATATATGTCTCCATTTAAACAAGATTTCACTGATCATATTAACTTCTTTTTCGACCACCATTGACTTCCATTGTAAGTGTCTCACTGGAACACAGATTCGTCAGAATTAATTTTTGTGCTCATCAACATCATGCCACAAATGCTGCCGACTGACCTTAACTTATTGGAAATATAAATACTAATTTGTTGAAACCAGGGTCAGATATGAAATAGGTCAAAGAATCAACGAAAGAGGCAAAAATGCCCCAGATATTTAGATAGTGGTGAAAAAAATTACCTGTGGTGAATTCCTCGGTTTTAAATCCGTTATGTGACATTTCACTTATTTATTAATGCTCTAGGTATTGAATATAGATGATATAAAGTAGGTTTTAGATTGAAGTCAACTTTGAAAACATAAACATTCAGAAAACACTCCCAAACATCTCCGAAACTAACCTGTCAACAAACTGTACACAGCAGACTTCTGAATAATCTAACATGGAGACTGTACTCTTCAGATTGAAATTAACTGATTAAACTGAAATATCTGGCATAAATAGACACCACTGTGTGTTTTTATACGATTAGAATCAAAACGCCAACAGAAAGGTAAAAAAATGCCCCTGAAAATCAATTCCAGGAGGCAAATATTGCCTAATTAATAAAGGAAGATCATTTCTGACACTGACTTTATTTCTGAACAACTATAATAAGACATTAGACTTTGAAATAATGTTCGTACCCCGAGTTCCTTCGGCCGTCCTTTGAGAAACACCTTGTATGCATCTTTGAAGACGCAGGTGAATGTCTCGGGCATCAGCTGCCCGTCTCTCACATTCTTGATGCTGCCCAGAGGAATGGTGATGACCATACAGTCATCCGACTTAAAGGTGTACCGCATTTGATCAGAAGACACCGTCTGTCATGGATAAGAGAAAAAATATAGATATCTGATGTCCGATCAGTCAGAAGTGAATTTACCAATGACTGGGATAAAAGAGCAACAAAATATGACTTAAATATCCAAACAAAAATGCTTACAAAGAGTGTGAATGGGGATGAATGGTGAATGGAGCTAAAAGGCTCCCTGCTGGTTATTTAAGTGTTTAAAATGGTTAAAACGAATCATACATCATAAATGAATCATAAAGATAATCAGATTAGACAATGTGGTGTTAGTTTGAAACTAATCTTTAGAAACTGTGTCAACTAAACCCTCAAACTGTGCCAACCAGTGCCACACATATCTTTAGTTATAGGATATGTTATGACATTGAGAGTCTAAGAAGTTACTACTAGAGTTATATTATTTATTCCACCAGAGATATTCACGATAGTATAAAAACTTTTTTGAAAAGCGTGGACTAAATACTATGTTTACAGGTAGCCTGCTGGGTAAATTGTGCAGCTGATAAGATATGAAATGCAAAGAGTGATTGAGATCCATTACATGTTTGAGACATATAAGCATCCTAATTTTTATTTTTTATTTTTTTACTGCTAGGGTATTCCTGTTGAAGTAAATAGCAGGTTTATTAGTGGTAAATAATGTCTTACCTGCTGGATGATAAATTGTGTGAAGTTTTATTTTAACAGTGCTGCTGTCTGTAAATTGGGCTAATTTGATTGCAGAAGTTCCTACAAGAATGAAGCTCAAACTGTTGTCATCATCATCAGCTCTCACATCAGAGTTCCTATATCTCGGCCAACCACATCTGAGCATGTGTGTTGGGTGCCAGAATACACACACACACACACACACACACACACACACAAGCACACACACACTGAACTCACAAGCGATGATCTTAATTTTTCATTAATACGGAAGACACTCAGCTTGGTAAGACACTTATTTCATATTTTAAAAAGAATATTTAAATAATATGTGTTGAAACCCAAGGTTCAATGGTTGTGATTATTTAAAGATTGTTTACTTCTAAAATATGATATGGGGTGAAAAGGGATGAATGTATTTGAATCAGTTTTAGAAGGTGACATCATGATTCATATTTTTAGAGTTACTTCTTCTGTTGTGTTTTACAGGTGTTTGTTTTTACATAACATTTGATTACTTGGATTATAAAATATATTTGAAAAATGCATAAAAGCAAGCGGTAGTAAATGTGCTTTTGCCTTTCATTTGACTACAAAATTGATTAAAAAATTATTATAATTGCTTTAGCATAAAACTGTATAACTTTTATTTATGAAACATATATATATATATATATATATATATATATATATATGTTTCATAAATAAAAGTTATACAATTTTATGCAAAAGCAATTATAATTATTTTATATAATATAATATTATATATATATATATATATATATATATATATATATATATATATATATATATATATATATATATATATATATATGTTTCATAAATAAAAGTTATACAATTTTATGCTAAAGCAATTATAATTATTTTATATAATATAATATAATATAATATAATATAATATAATATTTATTTATATATATATATATATATATATATATATATATATATATATATATATATATATATATATATATATATATATAAATATTTATATTTACTGTATACATAAATGCAAGCAGGTGCACCATTCCTGTGTCCTAAATACATTTTAATATAAATTATAAGTAAATTATCTGTGTAAATATAAAATATTTAAAAAAACATAAAATATTTTTAAATATGAAAATATGAACATTTTAAAATATTAAATCTGTTTCTTTCCTATTTTATTTTACTTTTGTGCATTTGTTTGTTGGTCTTTGTTTTTGTGTATTTTCAGGAAATCGTTTATAACTGATGATTAATAAGTGAAGATGGCCACTGCAGATATTGCGATGGATATTCAGCATCATGAGGACTCTGCAGGCGACAGACATGCGGATGACAGTCCGATAATCAAATATTACCGTGCCAGTGAACCTCTGCCCGCCGTTGTGCCAGTACTACACAGCTTTCTGAGGAAGGGACCTGCGACGTGGGCTGTAAGAACTTACTGTACAACAAACGCCCGACAGAGACTAGACTTTAAAATCTTTTAGTCTCATTTATGACGTTTCTCAGGGCAAACTGTAAATGTTGGCCTGATAAAGCTTCACCTTATGTGATTGATAGGGTGTTAAATGGTTGCTAAGGCATTGCTAGGAGGTTTAAAATCAGCTGAAAAGTCAGATCAGTTAGAAAAGTATATACTAAGTCAGAACAGGCTGACAGTCTGTGCCGAGTTTAGTGGATGGAGCTTTAACCTCCTGAGACCCTACGTACACATGAGTGGACATTACGTTTTGGCTTCGCTATAGACTATGCATAATTTCATTTCATTTAAACTGACTGATCTCAGTTCTCTAGTTTCATCCGATATGCCATTTTAAAAATGTAATCGATTTATCGCGAAACGGCATGCTGTTAAACACAGTGACCACATACGTGGACTATAGGATAATTTTCCTTAACCTCCTGAGACCCGAGTGTGACTGCTGTGTGCATTTTCCATTTCCCTTTTTGATTTGTAACTAGTAGCACCTAATAAACATGCAAAAAAAATATGTTTTTCATATTTTCCTAAAAAATTATGTCCATATATGTGGACAGCGAGACTAAGTTGTGAAATTGTAAATAATACTAAGTTATAGAATGTCCGATTTTTTTCATAAAATTGTTTATTATGTTTCCAGGAGTGTTGATTATTCATGTTACAGACATTACATCAGAAATTAGCATAATTAATTCAGATTCAAAGTAATGTCCAGCATCATCCAATCACTGTCAACCATGTTAAAATAAAATGATACATTATAAATTCTGAATCTATGTACTGATTATCATTGTCTCATGTCTGTCAAACATGTTGAGTGATCCAAACATCATCTGCAGCCTGAAACTGAACTTTTGATCAGATTTTAGGAGTGAATGCATTTAACTGCATAGAGAGCTATAGGATGCTCCCTTGCTCCCTATTTAGTGAATGACTTAACCTCCAGTGTGCTGTCTGTCTGCACTGGTCTCAGAACAGTTTGAAATGCACCTTATTTTCATCCTAACTCCATATAAAGCCTCTGAAAGACACATTTATCAGTTTTCAGATGAACTCATTTATTCTCAATGTGATAATGTACAGTAAATAGAGGATATTTTATGGAAAATGAGCCTATAGTCAAGTCATTTTTATTTGTATAGCGCTTTTCACAACACACATCGTTTCAAAGCAGCTTTACAGAAAATCATGCATTAACAGAAACAAAAAAATGAAACTGTAATATCTATAATGTTAGATACAGTTTCATTTTATGTTCAGTTTCAGGCTGCAGATGAGGTTTGGATCACTCAACATGTTTGACAGACATGTGACAATGATAATCAGTACATAGATTCAGAATTTATAATGTATCATTTTATTTTAACATGATTGACAGTGATTGGATGATGCTGGACATTACTTTAAATCAGAATTAATTATGATAATTTATGATGTAATGTCTGTAACATCTCAAAAACATGAATAATCAACACTCCTGGAAACATCATAAACAATTTGATGAACAAAATCAGACTTTCTATATAGCTTAGTGTTATTTAAAATTTCACAACTTAGTCCCGCTGTCCACATATATGGACATACATTATTAGGAAAACGATTTGATCAACAAATTTTTTTTTGCATGTATATTAAGTGCTAATAGTCACAAATCAAGAAGGGGAATGAAAAATGTAATGTAATCTAATTACAGTCAGAAATTTTGCTTTGGGTTAAATATAATACTGTCATAAGTACAATAACAATGTTGCCATCATCAAGTCAACATTAAAAAAAGATTGTTACTGTTATTAGTTTACTTGTTTCTCTGGTTTGCTATAAATACAGTATTGTTGTTTTCCTTCAGGCTGTCCAGGCATCCAGTGGAATCCTGAGTTTGGGAATAGGAGTCGTATTTGCCGTGTCATTCCAGATAAATCACATCCTTCTGACATTACTCAGAGTGCCCATCATTACTGGAATACTAGTGAGCTTCAGATGATTTTGCACTTTTGCTTTGCATTGCAAAATATTTCAGTGCATGCAGAAATGTGTACATTTTAATCAATCATGTTGCATGCAAATTGGCTAAAAATGATTCGCTTTTTTTTCTTCCAGTTTGTTTTCACTGGAATCTTGTCTAATCTTCTATACAAGTACCCGGGACTTCTACAGGTATGTGTTTACATTTTAAAAGATATTTTAAATAAAAACAGAAACCAAACAACCAACAGTTTTGTGTTTTGTTTTGTTTTGTTTTTCAGACTTGTTTTGTTTCCAACATCGGATGTTTGGTTGTGTCAGCGATTGGAACGATACTCATAAGTGTAGACCTCAATACAGTTAAAGATACAATTGAATACAAGGTAATTAATAATTTAATAAATATGAACAATTCTTCCACCGTGACGATGTAGAATTGACATTTCTGAACTGATTCACATTTATTCTTTCATTGTTTTATTATTGGCATGAAACACAAAACATACCTTTTCTAAAACGTATATTTATTTTTTATCCAGCAACATTTTTGAATTTAATTTACTATTTGATTAAGTCATAAAAGTTGCGATTTTTTCATTGTGACATTATTTTCATACCAATTAAGCTCCCCACCAAATTCCCATTACTGTAACGTGTTTTACTGTATTACAGAAAAATTACTATAATACAATGATTTTTTACATTTACATCAGTAAAAATAGCATTATACTTTAATTATCGATACAAGTTAGCAAAGGAAAATGATCTAACCTGTACATACTTAATAGCTTATAAGTCTCATCTCATTTCATCAAAGGAAACCTTATTATCAAACGTAATGAACAACAACTACAATCAACCCTAAAACGAAAAATCCATCATCATTTAATCACCATCATGTTGTTCCAAACACTGACTTTCTCTGTTCAGTGGAACAGAAAAGGAGATATGTAATGTATGTTTATCTCGGTCACCATTCACTTTCATTGCAACTTTTTTCAGTAAAATGAAAGTGAATGGTGACTGTCAGTTCCTAACATTCTACCTAACATCTCGTTTTCTCTTTTGAAAGGGTTTGGAACAACATTAGGGTGAGTAAATAATGACAGAATTGTCATTTTTGGCTGAACTATCCCTTTAAGTGAGCTCCTTCTTATATTTGGATCATGCAGATGGAAGTTCTGGTGTTGTGTGTGACTCTAATGGACATCATCATCGCTTCAGTTCTGATATTCTGGATTCACAAAGAGAAGCGCAACAAGAAGCCGTGACTGCATGTTCTCCTGCGTCGAGCGTGTAACATCAGCGTGTGTTTGCAGTCTTCAGTTCTCTGTGGTTTTTCAAAACGTTGTATCCACCCTATTCAGGCATTCACTGCAGGTTTAGTAACACACATTAATAGAATTAAAGAAGTAAGAAAAAATAAGTGACTTGTAGATGCTGGAACAAACTCACAAGTTTCTCATTACTAGTCATACTTTTTCTTAAAATTTTGACAAAAAAAAAAAAAAAAAAGTCAAGTTATGTTCTAGGAATATCTAAAAGAAGTCTGTTTTTAATAGTGTATTGTACATAGCACAATATAATTATTATAGAATTATTTAGCAGTTCAAGCACAATGTTTATGTCATGATTACTATTCTTAATATACAGTGGCAAGAAGAAGTATGTGAACCCTTTGGAATTAGCTGGTTTTCTCTATTAATTGGTCATAAAATGTGATCTCATCTACATCAAAGTCACAAGTATAGCCACTCCGACATTATCCTGTAGGATATCTTGATAAACTTGGGAATTCATTGTTCTCTCGATAATGGCAAGTGGTCCAAGCCCCGAAACGGAAAAGCAGCCCCAAATCATGATGCTCCCTCCACCATACTTCACCATTGGGATGATGTTTTCATGTTGGTATGCAGTGCCCTTTTTATGCCATACGTAGTGCTGCGTGTTCTTCCCAAACAATTCAACCTTAGTTTCATCAGTCCATAAAACATTTTCCCAGTAGCATTGTGGAGGGTCAAGGTGGTCTCAGGTGTGCAATGTTTTTGTTGGAAAGCAGCAGCTTCCTTCGTGGTGTCCTGCCATGAACACCATACCTGTTTAATGTTTTCCGTATAGTAGACTCATGAACAGAGATGTTAACCAGTTCCAATGATTCCTTCAAGTCTTTATCTGTCACTCTAGGGATCTTTTTTACCTCATTGAGCATTCTGCGGTGTGTCCTTTGAGTCATCTTGGCTAGACGGCCACTTCTAGTGAGAGTACCCATAGTAGTAAATCATCTCCATTTATAGACAGTTTGTCTAACTGTGGACAGATGAATATCTAAGCTCTTCGAGATAACTTTATAACCCTTTCCAGCATTATGCAAAGAAACAATTCTTGATCATAGGTCTTCTGAGGCATGGTCCATGTCAGCAGATGCTTCTTGTGAATAGCAAACTAAGAATTACTGAGTGCTTTTTATAAGTCAAAGTAGATCTAACCCACACCTCCAATCTCGTTTCATTAATTGGATGCCAGGTTTGCCAATTCCTGACTCTAATTAGCTTTTGTTGACATCATTAGCCTAGGGGTTCACATACTTTTTCCAACATACACTGTCGATGTTTGAATGATGTATTCAATGTGTACAAGAAAAATACAATAATTTGTGTGTTATTTAAAACAGATTGTGTTTGTTCTTTATGGTAACTTAGATGAAGATCATACCAGATTTTAAGACAAATTTAAACATAAATGCAGGTAATTCCAAAGGGTTCACATACTTTTTCTTGCCACTGTAAATTTTTTTATTCAATTAAACTGAATGTACAGACCAAACCATAAAAAATGCATGTTCTAAAAGAAAACGTGATTCATCAGACCAGGCCACCTTCTTCCATCACTCCATGGTCCAGTTCTGATGCTCACGTGCCCATTGTAGGCACATTCGGAAGTGGATAGGGGTCAGCATGGGCACTCTGACCAGTCTGCGGCAATGCAGCCCCATAAGCAGCAAGCTGACAACTTTCTATAATTTTCAGCAATTTGTGCTACAGTAGCTCTTCTGTGGGATCGGACCAGACGGGCTAGCTTTCGCTCCCCACGTGCATCAATGAGCCTTGGGCAACCATGACCCTGTCGCCGGTCCACCGGATGTCCATCCTTGGACCACTTTTGGTAGGTACTAACCACTGCATACCGGAAACACCCCTCAAGACCTGCCGTTTTGGAGATGCTCTGACCCAGTCGTCTAGCCATCACAATTTGGCCCTTGTCAAAGTCGCTCAGATACTTACGCTTGCCCATTTTTCCTGCTTCCAACACATGAAATGCAAGAACTGACTGTTCACTTGATGCCTAATATATCCCACCCCTTGACAGGTGCCATTTTAGCAATATAATAAATGTTGTTCACTTCACCTGCCAGTGGTTTTAATGTTGTACCCACAGATTTATTGGCTTATAAGATCCAACATACCTCCATTAAACGCCATATTGGATTTTATTTATTTTTTTAAATCCCACTATTGCAAACTTTGGATTTTCGCACGATCAGAATGAAAACAAGTCTCTCATAACTAGTCATACTATTTCCAAAAACATGTTGACATTTAAGATCCATACGGCCACCATCAATACAACATATTTTTACGTAAAATTCAATAAATCTTGAACAAAATGGTTGATTTTCACAAAAAATGGTGTACATATGTAAAACATGCACATCAGGAAGTATGCCAAATTTGATGCCATTTGGACAAAAGGTGACTCTGTAACAATGACAAACATGAAAATGTATGAAACTACATGGTAAATGTACATGGATTGGTTTTAATCATGTAAACTGTTAGCAATACGATTTGTTTTGTGCTCAATGGATTGTGGTGCTTGAACCTCAGTAACTGCTGCCTATAACTAATTTGTTGTATTGTGCTGAGCATTTACTTACCTGTTAAGACATATGTTATATTTCTGTACATTTTTACATTAATGCATTGCACTGAATTACTGTACAATAAAGAAAGCTTTCAAAAGTAGATTATTTCTTTGTTACCTATAAAGTATTGTTATTAAGGTTTACATTTTATATAAAGGGGACCCATTTTAATAACGACAATTCAATGCAGTTTCATTTTTAGTTTTATTTATTTATTTTCAAAGTAAAAAGATGGACTCAATCCTTAATTAAAACCTTAATCCTTAATGGATTTTATTAGTAGTGCCAGTATTCATATTATTTAACTATTACACTTTGTACAAATCAACAATACTGCGAAAAACATAAATCGTCAAGTAGTGAATTCACGACTCTTTGTAGCAGTTCATCCAATAACTTTGTTGTGCAGTTGCAAATATATTTCTGGAACATAAAAATGTTTAAAAAAAACAAAAACACTTGATACACTTGATGTCATTGTACAGTCCGTAACGTACCAGCACTGGTGAGGAATTTTAGTACTGCTTATCAATTAGAACATTCTTTAATTTGACTGGACGAACATCAGTCTGTGAAATGACTCTTTATTAGTGGTCAAGAACTCGGCCCATCCAAACACGATTCATGTTCTTCTGCATCCAAATTCACAGTCAGACAGCTGCTTTTCCAGCACCACAATGTGTCAATGTGTTCATAGCTTTGAAAAAAGAAAAGAAAGCGAGTTATTTCAAACCGCTGATGGGCAGATCGCCGCTAATAGACTGTTCTTAATTAAGGGCTGTTCACACTGAGGTCACACAGTTGCAGCGCTCTTGGTCACTGTACATTTGCATAAATTAAACTCTGCTTAATTTTGTCACACTGACACACCATCTCTCGATAAAAATAAATTACATCTGGTCGCTTTTCCACTGTCAGTGTGATCACACGTGTTGATGGTGCTTGTTTAAATGTTGTGAAGCAAATCTAGCATGCATTTGTTTCACAGTCAATTTAGTACATTGGAATGATGTTACTATGCAAAAATAATTTTCTTAAATCAACATTCGTCTTATTTTCCAGTAAAAATATGTGAACACTCTTAAAACATTAAACACTCAAAAAAAATTTAACCGATTTTTAAGACGCACGCATTTAAATTTCATAACAACATTCAATTATATCAAATTGTGTAATGTTTAACAATATTAAATTGATAAAAATTTAAATATTTTTTTTAATTTTTTTTATTAAATATTACTCAATTCAATTTGATGGAATGTTGTTACGAAACTGAAATGTGTAAATCTTAAAATAATTTTTTTGAGTGCAAGTTTACTTGAGAGGAAAAATTGCATTAGATATTAAGACATGTTTTCAGATAATCTATTTATCTTGAATTAAGTTTTCATTTCATTCATTAATTTATTGCACTAGTGTCACTTCCTCGTCCCCAGAGGTGCAGCTTACACAACTTTGACAATATGAAAGCTGCTGTAAGCGATTTTATCATGGAAATGTTTGCAAAAAATGTTCCTACTCCCTGAAAGATATTACTGAAATAAGTGTTGTGAGATATCTCACCTGTCTCTGTAACAGCTCTAGAGTCTGTAAACAGCAAACAAAAATGTATCTGTGGACAATGACGCGTTCTGCCTGTCAATCATTTTGTGCGTTCTCATAGTGTTGCAGTTGCAGCAAATAATTGAGGCATAATGCCATTTTTATGCCATGTTGTTCATAACAGTTGTCAGGTGAGGGCGCTATTTTACTGCTGTTGTTTTTGAAACCGTTTCTGCACAATGTCGGCCTCAATAAAGCTCATTTGGTGTCTTTGGACTGTGGGGTTTTGGAAAGAGGGGCGTGGCTAATTCAACAGCTCAGTCTTGTGGAAGTAGAACTGCTAAAATTGCTTACAACACCTTTAAGTTTTGAATAATACCATTTCGAACTTTTGTTTTGCATACAATTAAGTATATAGTATTACATTATTTCTTTTGTGGTAAATGTGCAATTTTAACACTGATGGTGGAGGTTTTTTGTGTGTCCCTTGATTTGATTGTCCATCCCGTTATGTTATGGTACTGTGAACATTAATTATAGATCTGTGTTATGAAATGATGTCACACTTTGGAGGTAAACATCAGCCATTCAGGAAAATGATATTGAAGTTATTTGTAGTGTGTTTTATTTACGTTTTCCTTTTTTTTTTTTATGTTAGTCATATGTCGTCAACCATAACGTGTCCACCCCGTTATGGGAAGATATAGAGAAAATTAATGTAATTTTAAAATGTCCATATATGCATGTTTACAGAAATAAAATAATTACTATAAGTTTACAAATATGTTAACAGACAATGTAGTGATTCATTTTACCCACTAAATGTCCACCCTGTTATTTTCTATTTATTTGATTTAGTCATTTATGGTTTTTAAATCTTTAACATCAAACCCTTTAATGATAAAACATAAAGATACCTTTAAAAGTATGTCATTTTTCAATGCCAAAAAGTCACTTAATTGTAGAAATGACCCAGCCACAGGACATAATTTTACTGAGTATTAGCACTTCATATTAAATTATTCTGCCCAAAATATATATTTTTACTTTTTGCAATAAACCATGCAATAAACCAGAATACAGAAGAATATATAGGAGATGCATATCAGAATATAGGAGGACAGAAATCCCACACAAGCTGAAGCATCACACCTGTTGACCCTTTAAACCCAGCACACACACATGCAGCCCAAACAAAAGGAATTCTCTCAAAAATGCGAAGTTTCTTAAAGCTAAGGCCCAGATCCATTCTCATGCATTAACAGAGAACAGGAGAATCACACCGGTGACGTCACACTAGTTACTTACTGATCTAAACCCTCCGATTCACACCCGAGTGGAGAGGCCTAACGGAGCTAACCGAGAACTCTTGCTCTGGTGAAACAAAGCAATATATGAGATTAAACTAGTAGAGGAAAGTTAGAGAAAAACTAGAACTTTTCTGTTGAAATTGTGAGTGGAGTTCACCTGCACCCCCAAGTCACTATAAACCCATTTACACCTGGCATTACCAAGCGTTTCGGTGATTCGGTGATATACAGTCATATAGCACTTGACCGCAATAAATGGCAGGTGTAAATGCACCCAAGACAGATGTGGCAGGGAGGAGGGCGGGGCCGGGTCGTGATGCTGCACACCCGGCCCCTAATCAGGCTAATCAAGCCCTCGAGAGGGATAAAGGCGACCGGAGGAGGCAGTTAGAGAGAGAGAGAGTTACAGGCAGCTGCCCTGCACGTTTTTATGTTTATGTTTGTGTCTTTTTGTTTTATTAAAAGATTATTTATACTGTCAAGCCGGTTCTCGCCTCTTCCTTTCCATTGAACTTTGTTACAACAGATTATTATCAGATCATTGAAACCACAATCGGAGGTGGTCAGGGATGGGTCTGACAACATTCAGAGAGAAAGTGTTCATGCAAATGTGTTTTCGTTTTCTGCATACAACTATGTAAGCAATTCATTGAGTAATGAGGTTGCGTTACAGTCAGCCGTTGTTAAAGTGTTGTGTATCTGGTTCTTGGCTTTTTCTATTTATTTTGCATCACAATGTGAAAAATACAATAGATGCTGCGGTCTTATTACGATTTAAAGAACAATATCTCATAATTTAACCGTCAAAGTGTAGGAAAGCATTTGATTTATCGATCAATGTTTTGAAAATTTGCGAAATACAATTCTCGATTACAGGTAGACCGATATATCGATTTTTACCAATTAATCGGTGCCGATAGTCGCTTTTTGGAACTATCGGTTATCAGCAACTATTAGCATAGATTTTCACCAATAATTCTACAGATTTTCGCACCGATTAATCTGTACAATGCATATTTTATTATTGTGATTAAGTAATCAAGTGTTCTTTTTATTTTCTCCCTTTTTCTCCCCAATGTGGAATGCCCAATTCCCAATGCGCTCTAAGTCCTCGTGGTGGCGTAGTGACTCGCCTCAATCCGGGTGGCGGAGGACGAATCTCAGTTGCCTCCGCGTCTGAGACCGTCAATCCGCGCATCTTATCAAGTGGCTTGTTTAGCGCGTTACCGCGGAGATGTAGCGCATGTGGAGGGTTCACGCTATTCTCCGCACATCTCACTATGCGCCCCAGCGAGAACGAGAACCACATTATAGCGACCACGAGGAGGTTACCCCCATGTGACTCAACCCGCCCTACATTTTTTTAACATATTATTTTTTATATAATTAATTGCACTGAATTAACGCGTTAAATTTACATTGTCCATTTTGCGCTGGAAATTTTGATTAGAAATCTGGAGTGCCATTAGACTGCAAGATGTATGGAAATACTAGTATCCAGATACTATTCGGATATGAAACACATGTTAATGCCAGCTGTAAATTGGGCCTGTTCTGGTCTGTAGATATGGGTCCTGATCAATCTGAAAAGTAATAACACGCCTCTCCTCAATAAGCCTCCTGAACGACATGTGTGATACATTTCTAGTGCTATTACTCGTGTGATATAAGCCTTAAAGGGTGGGTAAATAATGACCGAATTTTCATTTGTGGGTAAACTATCCCTTTAATGCACAATTAGATGTCCAGTGTCATTTGAATCAGTCACAGAGTGACTTACCGCTGTGATAAACCTGTTGGTTTGAGGTTGCAGCTCCTGCTCTGTGTGGTAAAGAATGGAGGAAGTGACTTTGGGTGGAGATGGTGAAGGTGTAGGAGAGCAGAGATAGGAGCCCCCATCGCTGGTGTAGCTCTCTATGACTATGGCAGAGTGATGCTGGACAGTGATGGAGCTCAGACCGCTTACACTCTCACTGGACGTACACTGTGACGATGTTTCTGCACTGTCTGTGACTAGACAGAGAGAGAGAGAGAATGCCAAATTAATGGCTACTACTCCATTTGACCTCAAACTTTCTCAAAAAGGCTGCATCCAGTGACAGCAAAAGTTTTTGCACACTTAAGGCACACTTCGAAATATCTGAGTATCATTGCATTAAATAACAAAATAGCAAAGCAAGTTGCATTTAAAAAAGAAAGATAGCACTTGCAGTGTGTACAGTACAGTATCTTTTTTAATACCAGCCACAAGATCTGATATTCTTTTAATATTAATTAGTTGATGTTGATTTTGTCTTAAAATATTTTTTTGCTACCCAGTGAAACCAAACACATGTTCGGCCTCTTTGGGTTGCGGACAGAGTTTCCACTGGGTTCCATTATACTATCAGAGTGAGAGGGGCCCGTTTCCTGTTTTACACTTCCTGCCTTAACTGCTGCCGCCCACCACACACACTACAGCCATTATCAGATCACACATACAGTACCTGATTGCTGAAGTTTAATGTTTTAAGACACTAACAACAACATATCGAAAACCACAAACATCACCTCTAAAACACCCTTAAAGTGAATCTCACTAAACCTGTTAAGAACATGTCAGGGCTCATTTTTCACTCCAAAGTTAAAAATAAGAAATTATATTTTGCATGAAAGTATGAGGTTTGTTGCATTGTGACATTTTCATTACAATCAAGCACATTTTCTACATTAATGTAATGCACATTATTATTATTTTACTGTTATCTACAT
Source organism: Myxocyprinus asiaticus (assembly GCF_019703515.2). NCBI lineage: Eukaryota > Metazoa > Chordata > Actinopteri > Cypriniformes > Catostomidae > Myxocyprinus > Myxocyprinus asiaticus. The sequence goes on from NC_059359.1 coordinate 2,128,155, forward strand.
TATTTGTTGCACTCTATATTATGAATGGGAAAAATTAAAAGTGTCTGGATGCATTACAGTAATGACAGTTTCAGGGGAAAATGGCTCTTTGTTTATTCAGCCTGAAAAAGGGTTAATATTTATGTTTTATGGATTTCCTTTTAATTGATTATACCTGAATTATTTTTGCCTGCTTTCAGCCTGGGGAAGAAAAAAAAAAAACAGGGTTTATTTTCTTTATGGAAAATAGGATTTTTATTTTTTACTGATTTTGCCTGATTCCAGCATGAAAAATAAAATAAAAATACAAAATAAAAAAATGAAAAAAAGAAGAGGAAGAAGAAGAAGAAGAAGAAGAAAACAGGATTTATTTTCTTTATGGAAAAAAGTATTTATTTTTTTCTCAATTGATTTTGCATGAAAACTTTCGCCTGATTTCCCCTTGACAAAATCAGGCTTCATTTTCTTTATGGAAAATATGATTTATTTATTTTTTTTACATTGATTTTGCATGATTCCAGCCTGCAAAAACAATCAAACAAAAAACAGGCTTTAGTTTCTTTATGGAAAATATGATATCTTCTTTTTTATTTATTTATTTTTTATTTTTTTGTATGTGAATTTTGCCTGATATTTCTTTGTATTTTTTATTTTTTTGTTTATTTAGTTTATTTAACAGGGACCATGCACAACACAATTGTTGTGCCAGAGTTAGCTATAAAAACTAATTTGCCTCTGCAGTCCCTGTGCAGGATGATGTTAAAAAAAGAATACAATACAATAATAATAATAAAAAAAAATATTTAAAGTTTACAGAAAAAAAAGTGCATACAATATATCATATATTATATTCCGTATAAAAAAAATCCATATCAATGATCACATAATTGATTTGTCTTAAGCCATATTTTAAGTGTAGTTTTAAAAATACTAAATGTTGTACATTCTCTAATACGAGCAGCTACTGAATTCCATTTTTCTGCTGCTCTGACTGAAAAATCTGATTGTCCAAAGGCAATTTTCTTCAATTTAGCCGAACGATCACCTCTAACTGATGCCCTAGTCTCCCTAGTGTCGTCCCTGCAGAGAGTCACACATTCTTTAAGAGGTGATGGCGCAAAATCATATCATATAAAACACATATCTGCAAAATATAGAAAACTATCAAACGTCAATAATCTGTACTTTTTAATAATAGTGCAATGATGATAACTCCTTGGTTTTTTATCTACAATATTCACAGCTTGTTTGTAGAGAGTGTATAATGGTTTTAACGTAATTACACCTGGCTGGGACCAACTGGTAACACAATAAATGCGGGAGAATCATTGTGTGCATAAAAAGTTTTGCAGCAGCTAAAGGTAATTGATGCCTAATATGCCTGAAAGTCAATAACCTTGCTCTAACACTTCTAGAGACCACGTTTACATGTTTCTTAAAGTTTAAATTAGAATCTATGATCATACCCAAATATTTAAAGTGCTCAACAATATTTATTGCTAGGATATCTGGTTGGCGTGTATCAATTTTCTTAATAGAAAAGTACATTCCCACAGTTTTGCTCACATTAAGGGAAAGACAAGCGTGAGTTAACCAGTCTAATACTTTGTTCAATGCTACATTAAGTTTAATAGCAGCTTGTTCTTTTGTCTTGGCATGAGTATAAATAACTGTATCATCTGCATACATCTGAACATGAACCTCTGGACAAACCAAGGGTAGATCATTAATATATAAACGAAACAGAATTGGCCCAAGGACTGATCCCTGTGGGACTCCAAAGAAAGGATGAGCATGTATCATTGATTCTTGTACATTGTTTTCTTAGGTTTAAGTATGATTCCATCCATGTTAATGTAGTTGCAGAAACATTCAACTTTGACAATTTAGATAACACAACATTATGATTAGGCCTTTTTAAAATCAAGGAAGACAGCACCAACAATACCTCCCCTATATTTGTCTCTGTAGCATGATGTGCCCTAAATCCAAACTGCATAGGATGTAATGGAAACTTGCAAAGATTTAAATGCTCTTTTAGATGATTGCAAATTACCTTTTCAATTAATTTGGAAATAATTGGAAGTATACTAATAGGTCTGTAATTAGTTGCATTAGTGGAATCACCAGTCTTAAATACAGGTGTTATTACTGCTGACTTCCAGGCGTCTGGAGAATAACATTGTTTTATTGACAACTTTACCAAGTGAGTGATGGGTGTACTGAGAACACTTATATACTTTTTTTTACAAATGCAGTATCATCTTTGGCCCTAGAGCTCTTAAACTGACTCAACATTTTGATTATAGAGGACTCAGATACTTCAGAAATATTAAAAAAAGGAAGATTACAATTTGGTAATGACCTTACTTCTTACACTAAAACCTCTTGTCAGATCTTGAACTGAATCTATAAAATAATTATTAAATACAGTAGAGATTTGATCCTTATCTTGAGTTAAAATTCCCTGGACTTGTAATTCAAACACTTTACTCTCTTTCTTTCAGGCTCTATTGATATTCTTCCAGATTTGTCTACTATTCTCCTTAGCATCATTTATAAGATCAATACTAAATTTAGCTTTTGCTTTTCCCAATTCCTTTACAACTTTATTACGTAACCATTGAAATGTCCTCCTATCATGAAGTAACCCTGACATGGTCCCTCTGTTTCATTAACTTCCATAATTGTTCATTTAACCAAGACACGTTCTGTTTCTTTCTAGAATATGTAACATTTTTACTGAATTCACCATTAACCTTATTGATTGTGGCCATTAAAAACTCAAAGGCAGCTTCTAGATTATCTGTGGACCAAATCTCATTCCAGTCTAGTTGTTTAAGTTTTGTCTTCAAATTCAATTATAAATCTCTTTGGTATAATGTTTAACACATTTCCATTCTCTTGTTGGTATAAAAACCTACGGTTTGTTAATTTTCTTACCACTAATATAAGATTATGATCCAATAACCCAGTTATTAAGTTAATCTAGTGGGGCCTTGAATTAACTGTATGAGGTCAAACTAACTTGCTATGTCCTTAAGCTTTTTCCTGTTTGACTTCTAAGTCCAATTTATATTAAAGTCCCCAACTAGGATTAACTCTTTATTTCTATCAAGTAGGTTTCTTAGATGTTCATAAAACATACTATTTGATGAAGGAGGTCTACTGAAGGAAGTCTGATTTCAGTCTGGAAAAACAGGCTTTATTTTCTTAAAAAGGAATTTTTTCCCCCTAATAATTTTGCCTGATTTAAGCCCACAAAAAAAAAAAAAAAAAATCAAAAATAAAAACATTTTCCATGCATGATTTCACCCTGAAAAAATCTGGATTTATTTTCATTATATATACATATATATATATATATATATATATATATATATATATATATATATATATATATATAAACTAAAATAAAATTATTTTATTTTATTTATTTGTTTCAATTGATTTTCAGTCTGGAAAAAACAGGCTTTATTTTCTTAATGGAAAATATTTTTAAATTTCTAATAATTTTGCCTGATTTAAGCCAAATAAATAAATAAATAGGTCTTATTTCCTTTATGGAAAATACAATTTCTTCTTCTTTTTTTCTTTAAACTCAATTGATTTTACATTATTTATTTTTTTGCATGATTTCACCCTGAAAAAAAACAAGCTTTATTTTCATTATGAAAATATACAGTATATATATATATATATATATATATATATATATATATATATATATATATATATATATATATATATATATATTATCACACATATTATTATTATTATTATTATTATTATTATTATTATTAATTATGCCTGAAAAATGTTGCCTGATTTCAGCTTGAAAAAAAAAAAAAGGTTTATTTCCTTAATGGAAAATTATTTTATTTTATTGTTTCAATTGATTTTGCCTGATTTAAGCCTGAAATTTTTTTTAATATTAATGTTTCTTTTTTCTTAAATTAATTATGCATGAAAAATGTTGCCTGATTTCAGCCTGAAAAAACAAACAAAGACAGAAACTGTTTATTTTATTTTATGATTTTTTTTTTTTCTAACAAATTTGGCCTGATTTCAGACTACAAAAAAAGCCTCTTTTTGTTGTAGTTCTGCTCAATTTATTTTACATTCAAAATGTTGCCTGATTTCACCCTGAAAAAATTTTCTTTATGGAAAATCAGATTTATTTTTCTGTTATTTTCTTTTAATTAATTATGCCTGAAAATGTTGCCTGATTTCAGCCGGAAAAAACAACAACAACAACAATCAGGCTTTATTTATTTACATATTTATTTATTTATTTATTTATATCTTTAAGGAAAATAAATGTATTTATTTTATCAATTGATTTTGCCTGATTTAAGCCACAAAATAAATAAAAAAAAATAAAAATAAAACAGGTTTAATTTTTTTAAATAACAAATATTATTTCTTTTTTCCCCAATTGATTTTAAGGTGAAATGTGACCTGGTACAAGTTTTTGTGAGATTCAGCCCTTTACAGAAATTTTAGGACATGTGTAAATCGAGCAGATTATAGAATGACTGCAGATAATGACTCACTCATGGACGACTGAACAGTCGAATCGTGCTCGAGCTCATCTTCTTCGATGCAGTCGTATGGCCAGTGACCCAGAGACGGGCAACCAGGCAGCGAGTGAGTAAGGTGATTTGGGGTCGGGTACAGGTGCAGGTTCAGTGACCCCAGCAGAGAGGAAGATGATTGGCTGCTGGACGATGAAGAGCTGCTGTTGGAGATGGTGGAGTGTGGTCTCTTAAACGGCGTGGAGTGATCGAACGAGGAGACCGCTATAGACGCCCGCATCCTTGACTCTGCACAGACAGAAAGACAAACATTAGAGGAAGACTGCCATATGCCTGCATTTTAAAAAAAATACACCCTCATTATATAATCCAAGTATATTTAAATAATCTTTCTATGCACATAATTCATTTTGATACCTTTCTGTATTTCACAATTTATGATGACAGACATTAAAAAGACAAAAAAGTAATAAATATATATATATATATATATATATATATATATATATATATATATATATATATATATATATATATATATATATATATATTATTGTACATTTACGGACTAGAGTGTTCTTTGCTGTCCATGTCCTGCCAGATGATGAGAATGTAATAATAATAATACAAAAATAACAAAATGAATAAATTGTTTTATGAGGACATTATTTTTACAAATGTCTACTGCCACGTGACAACTGCTGCTTATTCATCACATTTTAAGTGCCTCAGATGTGTTAACACAGACATAACACACAAGTCATGACTTGACTTTGACATGACAAAGTGAATAAATGCACACAAGTGGTCAAAACATGGGAGCAGATTCATTCTGCAGATAACTGACTCTTCTGAAGGTGTCTTTGTACTAAAACAGAGTTCATTTCACCTCTCAAGATGAATCTCAGGAGCAGCTGTGCTTTGCTTTTACAATACAACAATATGCCTCCATACAGCAGAAGAAAACTCAATGTGGGTATGTGGGACACATTAATGAATATTCGAGACTGTGTACCTGTGTCTCTACCACTCATCAAACGTTTAACTACTCATAATTAATCCTTAAAAAATCAAAATCAAAACATAATAGAAACAATATAAAATTTTCCACATAATATTATATTATATTATTCTATATTATTATATTGTAGGCTTTATATTGTATTTTTGAAGTGTGTAATTTCTATGCCACTAGCAGCACTAAAAAATATTTTCAAACACTCTTCCTGTCTTTTGGTCAAAAAATCCTGCACACAACTCACGCCACTGATTGATGGCATCGGGCCGCTCAAACAGACTGAACTTCCGTTCCATGATCGCTCGGTGATTGCATCTTTTTGGTAATGATACTACTATTTATTAGCATTTACTATGATACTGACAATATTATTCATTATGATTTATGATTATAATAATATTATTACAATTTATGACAATGAATATTTTATTTATGATGATTTATAATAAATATATTATAATAATATATCATAATATATTATTATAAAATATATTATTACATTATAATATATTATTATAAGTATGATATTATTTACTATGACAATGACGATATTTATGATGATGATAATATTAGTTAATATGATTTATTATGATAATGATATTATTAAGATTTGTGATAATGATTATTTTATTTATTATGATTTATGATAATATTATTTATTATGATAATGATGCTAGTTTTTATGATATTTGTGCTATTATTATCATTTATTATGATAATGACATTATTTATTGTGATTTATTCTGATAATATTATTAAGATTTTTGATAACAATGATATTAGTTATTATGATTTATTATGATAATGATATTATTATGACTTATGATAATGATTATTTTATTTATCATGATTTATGAAAATGATATTAGTTATGATTTATTATGTAAAATATGATATTTTTATGATTTTTTATTATAACCATGCTATTATTATGATTTATTATGATAATGATATTATTAATATTTATTAGAATGATTATTTCATGTATTGTTATTTATGATAAATATATTATTTATTAATATTTATTATGATAATGATGGTATTATTCATTTTAAGTTAAGACAATTATGATATTATTTATTATGATAATGATATTGTTAAGATTTATGATAATTATTCTTTTATTTATTATTATTTATTTGAAAATATTATGATTTCTTATGATAATGATGATATTTGTTATGATTAATTATGACATTAATGATATTATTATAATTTATAATGATAATGATTATATAATTTATTATGATTTATCACAATAATTATGTTATTATTATTTACTATGATAACTACGTTATTTATTATTATAATTTATTATGATAGCAATGACATTATTAATTATTATTTATTATGATATTGATATTATTTATTTTAAGTTATTAAGATAATTATGATATTATTTATTATTTATTATGATAATGATATTGTTAAGATTTATGAAAATGATTATTTTATTTATTATTATTTATTTGAATGATATTATGATTTATTATGATAATGATGATATTTGTTATGATTAATTATGACATTAATGATATTATAATGATTTATAATGATAATGATAACGACATTATTTATTATTATAATTTATTATGATAGCTAAGGCATGATTTATTATTATTTATTAAAAAATAATGATATGTTATTTTTTATAATGATGATGATATTTTTATTATGATAATAATGATGATGATGATTTTTGATGTCTTGCCGATGCAGACATCTTACCTGACCCTTTTATAATGTAGTCGACGGCTCGATCACTGATGGCAGAATCACTGGGTTTGATGTCCATAAACGGCTTGCTTCCAATCCCCATGGAAACCATCTCCTGCATGCGCAACTCTATTTAAAGCAACACAAACATCAAAAGAGGAATATAAAATAATCTACAACATATTAAAATAGATCATGCAACAAGGGTAAATACATTTTTACTTTTCTAAAAGCTGTTTTTTTTTTAAATATCTTTTGCAACATATTTTCAGCTCCATATAATAACACAGAGGCAGAAATGGCCCACAATGCATTTTTTTAGTAAACTGCAAAAGACTGAACAGCTGAATGTGTGACTGATGTGTTAGTTCTGCAGTTAACAAAGGCTCAAAACTGTGAAACAACAAAGAAGTGCTGTTTATGTTTCTATTTATGTTTTGTCTGGTTAGTAACTAGTCTTTGCTATGAATAATAGACAAACACTGGAAACACTTTAATTCATTTCATTCATTCTTTAAATAAATCGGTCAAAAAGATTTACAAATTCACAAGTTATTGGACTAATGAATTATAAGATGAATCCGTCAGAGCGGTTACTGAATCAACATCTGTGTCACTCACTGACTTTACTTTTAAATTTAGATAGCTGCCGTATTCGCCACATTAAAAGCCATTGTGCTCTGACCTCTGTTGCGTAACGCTTGTCTCCACAGGATTTTGCCGATGACAGTCGTCCACACAGCCTTCACCTCACCAGAACTCGCCTGCAGGATGAAAGTATCTTGCGACTTTCGCCGTCGAAACCAGATCTCAAAACGCAGGCCTCTGTCACCAACATTCTCCGTCATGCCAATCTCTGCTGTCTGAGAGGACACAAAATACTTACGAGGAACACAGAAGGATGGCTGAATGTTAATCTTTTTTCCTGACATTCTGCCAAACATCTCCATTTGTGTACCATGGAAGAAAGAAAGTCATATGTGTTTGGAACAACATTAAGGTGAGTGAATGAGGACAGAATTTTCATTTTCGGTGCACTGTCACTTTAAGTGTTGTATGATGTCATCAGACTCATTTTCAGTACCTTAAAGGACTGTTTGTAGATGTAGATGTCATAACCTCCTTCTATTTTTTTGGTCTTGCTGAAGAGGATGAGATCTTCAAATAGGAAGACATGACGGAGGTATTTTTTACGTCCGCACCAAACAATGAACTCATCTTGACAACGAAGTTGACCCTGTTCCTTTAGGTTGACCTGAGAAAAACACAACATAATGATGATTTACATCACCAAAACCCTTAATCGCTGATGGTGTGACATCCTAACTAAAATAAAATCTAATAAGTGATGAACCTTGAAACACTCTTAATAGGCAGCAACAAAATAGCACTCCTCACACGAAGTGCACACAATTGATTTAAATAGAGTTTGCCGTTAATGACAAAATAGTCTAATAATACGGGTTTGTTATGCAGAGGACCCCCATATATGATGATCCTCTTGTGAGTACACGTGATATTATAAAGACATGTTTGCAAAATTAAATAAGTGGCTTTTATATTGCCATTGTACTGAAGCCAAAATAAATTGATAAAATTTTACCTGGAAAATATTTACTTTTTATTAATTTTAAACCCAAAGAGAAATGTTTTGACAATTAATTTAAAATATTATTTGCATAGTGCTTTTACAATAAATATTGTTCTAAATCATAGAATAGTGAAAAATACAACCCTTATTTCTTATAAACAAGATTCTTTATTTTATTTATATAATATATTAAATTAAAACCAGATTTGTTTTTATTTCATACGCTCACCTGTCAATAGAACTTTGGCTGTCAAGAAAATAAAATAATTCTGAGTAATCGCATTATTTTAGAATGTAATGGTAATAATGTCAAAAAATATTAAAATGTTTCACACTTTTTAACTGAATTTTTTGTGGACCCTAGTTTCAAAACCCCTAGTCTTATAAACATAAACAGCACACACAAAAACGCTCTCTAGATCTGCATACTTTGGAAAAAGATGTTAAGAAACAGAAAATGGTGTTTTCAACTTAGAAGGCAAATACTGCATGTGTGGAATGTCGTATGCATTTGTGAGATGTTTTGATACTGTTTTATCTCCATAGTTTTGGAACAATCACTTGCTTTTGTATAGAGAATCTGTTGCATGCATTTGTGGATTAATGTGTGCATTTGTGGATCTGTCGCGTGCATGTGTGGATTGTTGTGTGCATTTGTGAGATGTTTTGATACTGTTTTATCTCCATAGTTTTGGAACAATCACTTGCTTTTGTATAGAGAATCTGTTGCATGCATTTGTGGATTAATGTGTGCATTTGTGGATCTGTCGCGTGCATGTATGGAATGTCGTATGCATTTGTGAGATGTTTTGATACTGTTTTATCTCTATAGTTTTGGAACAATCACTTGCTTTTGTATAGAGAATCTGTTGCATGCATTTGTGGATTAATGTGTGCATTTGTGGATCTGTCGCGTGCATGTGTGGAATATTATATGCATTTGTGAGATTTTTTGATACTGTTTTATCTCCATAGTTTTGGAACAATCACTTGGTGTTGTATAGAGAATCTGCTGCGTGCATGTGTGGATTAATGTGTGCATTTGTGAATCTGTTGCGTGCATGTGTGGATTGTTGTGTGCATTTGTGAGATTTTTTGATACTGTTTTATCTCCATAGTTTTGGAACAATCACTTGGTTTTGTATAGAGAATCTGTTGCATGCATTTTTGGATTAATGTGTGCATTTGTGAATCTGTTGCATGCATGTGTGGACTGTTGTGTGCATTTGTAAGATATTTTGATTCTGTTTTATCTCCATAGTTTTGGAACAATCACTTGGTTTTGTATAGAGAATCTGTTGCATGCATTTGTGGATTGATATGTGCATCTGTGATTTTGTTGCATGCATGCATATGTGGATTGTTGTGTATATTTGTGAGATATTTTGATACTGTTTTATCTCCATAGTTTTGGAACAATCACTTGGTTTTGAATAGAGAATCTGTTGCATGCATGTGTGGATTGTCGTGTGAATTTGTAAGATGTTTTGATACTGTTTTTTCTCCATAGTTTTGGAACAAAATGCTAATCAAAGCTAAATTAAATAGCAAACTAAAGCAATAGTATAACTTGTGTTGCTTGATGTACCCATTTAATTTGGCAAACCGAATGAATAAAATCAGTAGCACTAGTAACATTTACTGCCATTCAAACTCAACTTACGTCACATCCGCGAATGGCGTCCATGGCAAGCAGGTCGTTGCCGTGGCGTAGCTGGAATTTGACCATCTCTTCGGCTGTTCGGAGGTCAGTGAGCTCCTGCTCATGAGAGTGACCACACTCTTTGATCAGATCCTTCAGTAGGAGAGCGTATTTACTCATTCTCTGGATGGGCTTCAGCAGGTACGACGCCAGGTCCATCTTATCACCCAACTCCAGCTGCTTATTCTGAGGAACAGACGAGACAGGGAACAGAAATATCAACAGGTTTGAAAATCACTTCAGAAGAGCTTCTATAAGCTTATGGAGGAGAAATGAAGAGTCTCACCTTGAAGAAACTGTTTCCGTGGCTTGTTAGCAAGGCATCCGAGCACGGCTTGTTTTTGCTGTACAGTGCGTACATTCCAAACTGTTCCTCCTGTAAACCAGTAAAAAAGCACATACATTTAAAATCAATATCTCTGTGTTCTACTCCATTAAATGTAACTTGAATGCAACTTGCACAATGCATGCAATAATACCATTACAAACTCACTCATGCTGTTGATAAAGCTTAACTTGTATTTCTTTAATGTTTGAAATATAACTCACATGTCTCAGGAAGCAGCTGCTGATGGACAGAGGCGAGTGTGCGCAGCTCTCCAGATCTTTCAGGAAGAACTGACTGTGAAACTCACACAGTTTCTCCAGATTCCCGAAGATAATACTGCGTTTCCCTCTCAGGTCTTGCGGCAGATCCAAGCGCTCCATCTCAGGGAAATAATGCTCAATGATGTAGCTTAGAGAGCGCACGTACTCTCGCTCTGTGGAGATCATCTCATCCATAATGTGCTGGATTTTACTGCAAACGTCACACACCGTGGTTCATGGATATTATTTTTTATGATAAATGTTGACTACTATTATGCAATAAGTGAACATTTTTCCTAAATTCTTCATTTGGATCATTTTAAGGTAGTCCAATAAACCCACAAGCCTTCAGTTTGCATGAAGGACCACCTTTGATATGAAATTATTGAAAATGTGTTTTCTTAATCAGTGTTTTTGTCCAGTTTCCCAGGAAAAATATCTAAAAATCCTTCAAGGAATATTCCGGGTTCAATACAAGTTAAGCTTCAGCGACAGCATTAGTGGTATAGTGTTCATAACCACAAAAATGTATTTCAAGTCGTCCGTCCTTTTCTTTAAAAAAAGCAAAAATCGGCGTTACAGTGAGATACTTACAATGGAACTCAATGGGGCCTGTCGATTGAGCTTAACTTGTATTGAACCTGAAGTATATTCTTTTAAAAACAAGATTTATGCTTAAAACGTATTTGCCTATGTGAAAATTTTATGCATAAACCTCTCTAAATTTATTAGATTTCTCCAAAATACGACTTAGTATCGTATGCTGTTTTGCTTCTCAAGGAAATGTATCTTGTTTCAAGCATGCTTAGATACTTTCACTGGAAATTAAGACAAATTATATCGTCTGGACTCAAATAACCAGATCAAATAATTGCATTAGGCCTCATAATAGCTCCAGTCACCTGTTGTGTCTCTTGATGTCTCCGTCACTGTGTCTGCAGTGAACTCTGGATGGAGAGGACATACTGCGACTACGGCCCAGTGCTGGACTCTTCACGTCTGGCCGCTGCGGTTTCTTCTCAGCACACACGTTGTTGGTGACCTCCAGTCCTTTGATGTAAACGCCCGTGTATCCATGATGACCGGCATCCACCTGAGCCTTGTCTCGTGCCATCAGCTCGAAGCTCATCGTCTTCTTCATGATCTTTTTGAGGGGCTGCTTGCGATGGTGTGTCGCAGTGGAATGCAGCGGCTCTGAGTGGCACGAGATGGACGAATCGATGGTGCAGTCGCTGTCGGTGTCGTCAAACAGGGACGGCGAGAGTTTGCCTCTCTCTGGGGGAAACGGGAAAGGGAGTTGGGTTTTGGAGAAGGGGCCTGCCGAGTCGGGCTTTCCATCATCATATTCGAAAGACAGCGTGCTTTGAGAGTTCAATGCGGGAAGGGGGTCTCCTCCGTTTTGGGTCTCTGCAGGTTTATCGAACTTCTCTGGGGGGCAGGAAGTGGATTCTGTGGGGGTCAGTGGGGCGGCCGTAGCTTTGGCCAGTATCTCCTCCAGTTGCTGTTTGGTATGTTGGCATTTTTGCCAAACGGTTGTCCACTGCTGCAGCTCTCGTGGACTGTTGAGGTTTAAAACCATCTGGTTGAGCGAGCTGAAGTTTTCCAAAGAGAACTTTGAGGCCTCACTGTGGAAGTCCCGGAGAACGTGAAGCGCCGCAGGCGTGCAACTGACCACATTATCGTCCACCCTCAACTGGCTGAAATAATCCTGGCAATGGACCATCCACTGGTTTGCCTGCATGAGAGACATTTTAACCTGTTATCATTTATGTTTCTGCAATTTGGAAGATGCTTTTATCCAAAGTAGCTGAGGGTTCACTCAAGGTATCCATTTTATCAGTTTATATGTTCACTGGGAATCAAACCTACGACTGTGGTTTTGCTAGCGCCATGCTTTACCAGTTATACCCGGCGTTCCAAACAACATAAATGATGCCTTTAGAGGGCACTTCGAGGGGAGCACAATCAAGATTGTACATGCAGTACACTGTAAACCCTAATGTTGTAATTTCTGGAAAAACTCTAGTTGTCTAATTAAACATTACTTGAAATGCCAAGTTTTGGGCCCGTAACTCAAACATCTAACTTACTTTTCTTAAAAATCCATTAACTTAAGTTTTTAAGTGTTAATAACTCAAACAATTGAGTACAACATTGAGGCTATGGGGAATACCCAAAATGCTTTGCGCTTGAATTATTTAATTATGCTTCCTTGGCCAATCTTCTGTTTTAATGAATGACCTAAATTTGAGTCCATTCAATTAAAATTATTAAGCAGAAACAACAACATTTAAAAAGCATATCTGAGTTAAGTCTACTTGCATCTAGTTAACGCAACTTACATTTTTAAGTTAATTCTATATGATCACCAAGTTAAGTGAACTCAGTTAAACAAGTTTTGGTGACACCATCACTCAAATTACGTCCTTGACGATCGCTGTTGAAGCCGTTTACATTTTCTAGAGGTTCTGGTTTATTTTTTCAATTATTATTATTTTTATTGTTATGTTTAAGTCACTGCAAAAGGGGCTGGTGGAAGAAGGAGCGAGTAAAATGTAGATTTTTTTGACCACTTATTTATTTTGATGATATTTTCATTTAGTTTGAAGTGTAATTTGAATTTAGAGATATGTTTTATGTTTAATTTTCAATAAATAAATGTAATTTTTCAAAATCAATGTCAACCGGAAAAAGTGAAGTGCATGCAGATACAATCACTGATAATACTAGCCATGATTTGTGTGTCAGTAGATGAAAATTATTAATATTACTTACATTCTCTGTAATTTTACGGAGCATACATCCATATCCGGAACCACATTTTCTATGCATATAAAAGGAACGTGTCCCATTTAACAAGGATGCACAAAATAATGTAAATCCATATTTCCAATTCATTGCATACAGTCCACTAACACTACCAACTTCTTATGAATGTGCTGTCTTTGTTTATATCGCTGGTGCTTGACCGGGATTGGACTGTATAATAGGACGGAGACAATGCCGGAGAAGAACCTCCATTGACCCGATTAGCGCCTTGCATGCGCGAGTTCGCCAAACCCACTTGCACCTACACTTGGCGCACGCTTGCACGAAAATACCAACACTTCATGGTCATGCCCATTGACTTTGCGCTTATGAGTTAACGAATTGCGCTTAGCACTTGCATGCTTAAAATAGGGCCCAATAAATAATTTGATGGAAAAAAATCTGACTTTCTATAACTTGGTGTTATTTAAAATTTCACAACTTAATCCCGCTGTCCACATATGTGTTTTTTTTTTTATTAGGGGCTACTAGTTACAAATCAAAAAGGAAAATGGAAAATGCACACAGCGGTCACGCTCGGGTCTCAGGACGTTAAATGAAAAACGTGATTTGTCTTTAGGCCCCAAGCAAGCAAGACAAAAGGCGACTGTGGAAGCAAGGGTGTAGCAGCCACGGGGGACGTGGGAGACACGTCCCCCGCACTCTTCAAAAAGGTGATTTTTGTGATACAGTGACAAAGGTGATACAGTATTCTTCGCATTTGTTACTTTGGGCTGACTGAGCGACCATCCAGTCAATCACAGGTGAGTTTCATGAGCCGAAACAACCCTTACGTAACAGGCCGCCAGTCATAAAGTGGATCTGAATGAATGTTGGTGAACGTAATCGAAACACTCGAGGCACTTGGACACATTTAAATCCCACAATGCACAGAGTAAAAAATACAATTGTGCACATGCACACTTGTCATTATTGTAACTGATTAAATAATTCATTCAGGACCAGCTTGTGCTCAGTCTTTTATTGTCGTGTGTGAAACAGAAGCAGGTGCTCCACAAGATGCCCTTTATTTTAATTTTGCAAAATTTTGCAATACTTGAATCCTTTAAATACTACAAATATTAAAAGTAAATAATATGTATATATTAATATAATACTTATATCATACTTATATATTAATATATACTGTAATATATTAATACTATTGGGTCTGTGCGAGCCACCTACTGACAGCTGTGTCCCCCCCACTTTTAAAATGACTGCTACGCCACTGCGTGGAAGGGAACACAAAACTCCATAAGATGTTGGTTAATGGAGAAAAGCCTTGAGAGAAACCAGGCTCAGCTGAGGGAGCCAGTTCCCCTCTGGCTAAACATCATAAACATAACATCAATATTAGTTAACTATTTGTAATACAAGATAACCAATTGATATGTTTTGATTGGCTGGAATTTTTTTGCTTCATTCAGCGTTTTCCGTTTTAGTGTTTTATCTGTTAATGCATATTAAGCGATTCTTTACCGATTCGTAGAACTCATAGAGGTTCAGCAGATCGTCCAGTTCATTCTTGCGTCTGTCGCTGCGCTGAAGGACAGAGTTGATGTTCTGCTTGAACTCTAGAAGAGCCGACCTTGACACAGCATTAGAGTCCCGCATTAACACTGCAGCTTTCTTCTGCTGCTCCTAGGAGAATAAAATAAACACCACAATAACTAGCTGGCTTTTTAGATGATTCAACATCCAAACATGAAATGACCTAGTTGAAAGTCAAACATGTACAGTGTCTGGTTTTGTTAAAGGTAAATTTGGGACTGGTCAAATAATACTTTTTATAACTTTTATCTTATGGATTCCAAAATAAACAATGTGCTGATCTAAAGAACATGTTGACACGTACTGTGGACTCCTCCATAAACTGGACCAGATTCTGTCTCATGTCATGAATGGAGCTCAAAGTGAGACTGTACGAGTCCAATGGAGCCAAATGTTTCTCACTCTCCACACAAAACCACCTCTTAACCTAAGGAAATATTACAAAACACAAGAAAGAATATTATCATCCCGTATTTTCTCCAATAATCCTATTGTTGTCTGTATAAAATAGTAGCAACAGGGTTCCAGTAAAAATCTGATTAAAAATATCCATAAAGAAATATATTTTTAGTGAAAATGAACATAGCCAAATTCCCTCAGAAGCAGTCAGTACTTTTGTCTTGATTCTTTCAAATTTTCTTTTTTGCATCAAATCAGATGTTGTGGTTGATCTCAGATCAGGGGTGCATTTCCCAAAAGCATCGTTACCAACATAGTACAACGATTTGGTGATTCCCGAAACCGTAGTTCCAGCGAACATTCGCAAACAGCATCGCAAAGTTGTGTGGTTGGGACTACAGCTCTTCATGTGGTTAGACATAGGCTTCTATATCTTTTATTCCATATATATATATATATATATATATATATATATATCTCTTTCATTACATA
Organism: Myxocyprinus asiaticus; assembly: GCF_019703515.2. Taxonomy (NCBI): domain Eukaryota; kingdom Metazoa; phylum Chordata; class Actinopteri; order Cypriniformes; family Catostomidae; genus Myxocyprinus; species Myxocyprinus asiaticus. The sequence continues at coordinate 2,144,540 of NC_059359.1, forward strand.
TATATCTCTTTCATTATATATATCTTTCATGATATACAGGTGCATCTCAATAAATTAGAATGTCGTGGAAAAGTTCATTTATTTCAGTAATTCAACTCAAATTGTGAAACTCGTGTATTAAATAAATTCAATGCACACAGACTGAAGTAGTTTAAGTCTTTGGTTCTTTTAATTGTGATGATTTTGGCTCACATTTAACAAAAACCCACCAATTCACTATCTCAACAAATTAGAATACATCATAAGACCAAAAAAAAAAAACATTTTTAGTGAATTGTTGGCCTTCTGGAAAGTATGTTCATTTACTGTATATGTACTCAATACTTGGTAGGGGCTCCTTTTGCTTTAATTACTGCCTCAATTCGGCGTGGCATGGAGGTGATCAGTTTGTGGCACTGCTGAGGTGGTATGGAAGCCCAGGTTTCTTTGACAGTGGCCTTCAGCTCATCTGCATTTTTTGGTCTCTTGTTTCTCATTTTCCTCTTGACAATACCCCATAGATTCTCTATGGGGTTCAGGTCTGGTGAGTTTGCTGGCCAGTCAAGCACACCAACATCATGGTCATTTAACCAACTTTTGGTGCTTTTGGCAGTGTGGGCAAGTGCCAAATCCTGCTGGAAAATGAAATCAGCATCTTTAAAAAGCTGGTCAGCAGAAGGAAGCATGAAGTGCTTTCTTGGTAAACGGGTGCAGTGACTTTGGTTTTCAAAAAACACAATGGACCAACACCAGCAGATGACATTGCACCCCAAATCATCACTGACTGTGGAAACTTAACACTGGACTTCAAGCAACTTGGGCTATGAGCTTCTCCACCCTTCCTCCAGACTCTAGGACCTTGGTTTCCAAATGAAATACAAAACTTGCTCTCATCTGAAAGAGGACTTTGGACCACTGGGCAACAGTCCAGTTCTTCTTCTCCTTAGCCCAGGTAAGACGCCTCTGACGTTGTCTGTGGTTCAGGAGTGGCTTAACAAGAGGAATACGACAACTGTAGCCAAATTCCTTGACACGTCTGTGTGTGGTGGCTCTTGATGCCTTGACCCCAGTCTCAGTCCATTCCTTGTGAAGTTCACCCAAATTCTTGAATCGATTTTGCTTGACAATCATAAGGCTGCGGTTCTCTCGGTTGGTTGTGCATCTTTTTCTTCCACACTTTTTCCTTCCACTCAACTTTCTGTTAACATGCTTGGATACAGCACTCTGTGAACAGCCAGCTTCTTTGGCAATGAATGTTTGTGGCTTACCCTCCTTGTGAAGGGTGTCAATGATTGTCTTCTGGACAACTGTCAGATCAGCAGTCTTCCCCATGATTGTGTAGCCTAGTGAACCAAACTGAGAGACCATTTTGAAGGCTCAGGAAACCTTTGCAGGTGTTTTGAGTTGATTAGCTGATTGGCATGTCACCATATTCTAATTTTTTGAGATAGTGAATTGGTGGGTTTTTGTTAAATGTGAGCCAAAATCATCACAATTAAAAGAACCAAAGACTTAAACTACTTCAGTCTGTGTGCATAGAATTTCTTTAATACATGAGTTTCACAATTTGAGTTGAATTACTGAAATAAATGAACTTTTCCACGACATTCTAATTTATTGAGATGCACCTGTATATATACATCTATCTTTCATTACATATATAGGTTTACATATATATCTTTCATTACAAATATATCTTTCATTACATAGATATTTTTCATTACATATATATCTTTCATGATATATATATCTTTCAAAAGACTTTGACCATGTCTGCGGATTTGCAGAAAGCGGCGTTCTGTCACGTAAACGTGAGTGCTGCCATTTAGGGGATAACACATGGTTTCTGTCAGAGAACACAGCTTTAATGTGTTTATGTTAATGCATAAGTGCTGTTAATACATTTTTGAAGAGTGCGCATGTGCGTATGTGCGTCAGGGGAACACCGAAGTCTAATGTAAAGGGAAACTCCACTATTGCAGCACAATGCATCTGTCGCATTACAAAGTGTATGCCGCTTTCGAGTCTTCAGCAGCTTTCTCGTATTAAACGGCTTTCTGGTGTACGTGTAAATGAGCTATTATAATGAAATATTTGTGGAAGTTATTACTCCACACCCTGACTAACGTCACTAAGGACAGCTCAACCAATGTGGTTCGAATGATGGATGTGCGACACAGTAACTACGGTTTCGGGAAACAGTTGTGACTAGCTAGTTCATTTCTGCATCGCACTATGGTGGATACGCAGTGAGTTAAGTCGTTGTACTGGAAATGCACCCCTGGTTGGTTTGGTTCAAGGCTTAGAACTTTCTAAAATGCCCATAAAGAAAATACATGGCAAAAAAATATATATTTCCAGAACTCAGGACACTGAAAATGTCTCACCTCCTCATGTTGCTCCTGGGTCGAGCGCAGCTCCAGGAGAGTCTCCAGCTGCTGTAGTGATTTATTAGACAGAATGACCAGTTTATGGACCTCTTCATCCACCTGGTTGTACAGCGCACTGACCAGATCCACTGCACCCCTACACATCACATACTTTATTAATTTCGACAGCCACATAACCATTTGATAAAGTGTTTATATAAAAGATTTAATATTGAAAATATTTTTAAGAGGCACATCATGTGAATGTAAGGGAATCAAAAGTCAGAACCTGTAATTCTCATTCTCACACATCTCGTCTTTTCTGATGCGGGCCAGAAATGTGCCGCCCTCCAGCCGCAAGCGGTTCAGTTCTGTGTCTTCTAGAATGTTCTTCATGAGGTTCTTCTGCTGACCTATGACCTCTGACACCTCCTACAACAACACATATAACTGTCAACATGATTCAAACGCTTTAAAACAAGACGAGCAAATGCATCATCTTGAAATCTCTTCAACAGCTTGATGTTGAGGGATGTTACCAGCATCTCCACTGAACATTATTTATTTGACAAATACAGCTGACAGGGTCAGAATTACCTCAGAGGTCTTCAGACTGCCGATGTTGTTCAGTGTGTCAATGGAGTTTTGAAGGGAGGAGATCGCCGCGCTGCAGCTAGTTGCAAATGGTTCGATTTTCTGCCAGTTAAAAGCAAAACATTCATTTTCATCCACACCAAAGTTCAAACATGCGAACAATTTAAAACTGTACTGTGCTTTTCACAATGCATACCTGTCTGAAGTGAATGTAGTGGTTGTGGTCATATGGGAAGGTGCCTTCTAAGTCTCTGGTGAGTTGAGATGAATCAATGTGTTTCTGGAGAGCTCTCAGAGACGTCACAACTTCACACTGTGGAAGAAATATAGTTATATACTGTACAGGGGCTCCTAAACATGCTTTTAGACATACAGACAGACAGACGGATGGATGGACATACGGACAGACAGACAGACAGGACAGACAGACAGACAGACAGACAGACAGGGACAGACAGACAGACAGACAGACAGAGAGGCAGACAGACAGACAGTCAGACAGATGATAGATAGATAAATAGATAGATAGATAGATAGATAGATAGATAGATAGACAGACAGACAGACAGACAGACAGACAGAGACAGACAGACAGCCAGATAGATGATAGACAGACAGATAAATGGACAGACAGACAGACAGACAGATAGATAGATAGATACACAGACAGTCAGATAGATAGACAGACAGATAGATAGATGATAGACAGACAGACAGACAAATAGACAGATAGATGATAGACAGACAGACAGACAGATAAATAGACAGACATATTGATAGATACACAGACAGACAGACAGACAGACAGATAGATAGACAGACATATTGATAGACAGACAGACAGACAGAGGCAGACAGACAGACCGACAGACAGACAGATGATAGACAGACAGATAGATGATAGACAGACAGACAGATAAATAGACAGACAGACAGACAGATAGATAGACAGACAGATAGACAGATGATAGTTATATAGATAGACAGACAGACAGACAGACAGACAGATAGATGATAGACAGACAGACAGACAGATAAATAGACAGACAGACAGACAGACAGACAGATGATAGACAGACAGACAGATAAACAGACAGACAGACAGACAGACAGACAGACAGATAGATGATAGACAGACAGACAGATAAATAGATAGACAGACAGATAGATACACAGACAGACAGACAGACAGATAGATAGACAGACAGACATATAAATAGACAGACAGAGGCAGACAGACAGACAGACAGACAGACAGACAGATAGGATAGATAGATACACAGACAGACAGACAGACAGACAGACAGATAGATAGACAGATAGATAGACAGATAGATAGATAGACAGACAGATAGATACACAGACAGACAGACATATAGATAGACAGACAGACATATAGTTAGACAGACAGACAGACAGACAGACAGACAGATAGATAGATAGATAGATAGACAGACAGACAGACAGACAGACAGACAGACAGACAGATTTACTCACTGGAACTGTGAAGTCTCTCTCTAGTTTAACTGCAGAATCTTTGTCCACGAGTAACAGAACAGAGTAAAGTGCATTTGGTATAGAAGACTGATGGGACAGAACAAATAAAATGGCATTAATAAATATCAAAACACATGTCCAAAACACATTCATTAATACAAAGTCTAAATGGATTACATCATAAGAATATACTCATTATGAAACACTAGTTGAACATAAAGGATCTATTTCAAAGCCCTCTTCTCTCATATATTGTGTGTGTATCTGTTTGCAGGTTTAGACTGATCGTTGTCACAGTGTTGTTTGAGATACGAGCTCACACAGGCCCGTATGTCTGAAGCCCTGAGGACAGACTTTCTTCAAACATTTCACATCACTGACACAACAGAGCGTACATGAATATTTGCATGTATGCACTGTTCAAAAGCACAAGCCTGACCCAGAAACAATCAAACCTAAAACGGGCCAAAACTTTGCTGAGACTCTTTGCTGTTATTGTTTTGATAGATTTTTAATAAATAAAAGTTAACTAACTAACTAATATTTACCTTATTTAGCTAACTAATTAAACTGTACTTCATTTAGCGAACTAACTAAAATCAATTTAGCTAATTTAGCACACTGTAGAAGATGTAATTTGTAGTTGTAACTTACCCAACACTGCTAACTATCTACAGTTACTAACTAACTAACTAACTAATTATAAATTACTTAATGAAACTAACTAGCTAAAATCAATTTAGTTTTAGCTAAATATTTTAGTTAACTAATCAATTAATTAAATTAATGTAATTCATATAACTAACTTGTGTTAAAATGTACTTAATATATTAAACTAACTAAAATTTAGCTAATTTAGCTAACTAATTACATTTTACTTAATTTAACTAATCGACTAACTAAAACCAATTTAGCTAATTTAGCTATCAATTTTAGTTAACTAATGAATTTTTAAACTAGTTAATGCAGTTCTTTTAACTAACTACCAATCTAACTAACTAACTAATTTTTATTTAATTTAGCTAACTAATTCAAGTGTACTTAATTTTAGCAAACTAACTCAAATTAATTGAGCTTATTAAACTAACTAATAAAAATGTACTTAATTTAACTTACTGACTAACTCAAACCAATTTAGCTAATTTAGCTATCAATTTTAGTTAACTAATGACTATTATAAACTAGTTAATGCAGTTAATTTAACCAACAAACTAACTAACTAACTAACTAACTTTTTATTTAATTTAGCTAACTAATTCAAGTGTACTTAATTTTAGCAAACTAATTCAAATTAATTGAGTTTATTAAACTAACTAATAAAAATGTACTTAATTTAACTAATCAACTAACTCAAACCAATTTAGCTAATTTAGCTATCAATTTTAGTTAACTAATGACTATTATAAACTAGTTAATGCAGTTAATTTAACCAACAAACTAACTAACTAACTAACTAACTTTTTATTTAATTTAGCTAACTAATTCAAGTGTACTTAATTTTAGCAAACTAATTCAAATTAATTGAGTTTATTAAACTAACTAATAAAAATGTACTTAATTTAACTAATCAACTTACTAAAATCAGTTTAGCTCATTTAGCTATCAATTTTAGTTAACTAATGACTTTTATAAACTAGTTAATGCAGTTAATTTAACCAACAAACAAACAAACAAACTAACTAACTAATTTGTATTTAATTTAGCTAACTAAATAAAATGTACTTCATTTTAGCGAACTATACCTAAACTTAATTGAGCTAATTAAACTAACTAATACAAATGTACTTAATTTCACTAAACTTTTAACTAACATTTAGCTAAAATCTATTTAGTTAATTTAGCTAACAATTTTAGTTCATTAATAATTCAGTTAAATAATAATTGAAACCAACTAACTAACTAACTAACTAACTAACTAACTAACTAACTAACTAGCTATATTTTCAGAATGGTTGTGTTTGTTTCATGAGCAGTGACAGTGTCTTGACCGTGTCTATACTCAGGAGTTCTGTGGTTAATTGATTAAGGACTAGGATTCATGACTTGATGAAATGATGTGTCGTCTCACCTGAAACTGAGACAGCGCAGATAAAAGTGTCGAAGCGACGGGCTGCCTGCGACTGTCCACGACAACTGTCAAACCCAGATTGCATTTCTCCCTCCTGAAGACAAGGGAAGACATTTAGCATATAGGACTGCGACAGAATGTGTCTTGCTTTATCGTAATGCACCAACAGCAAAGACTTTCCATGTTGATTATGTGAGTGATGTGCCCACTGGTTTGGTGCCACAGAGATGTAGCTGAGATTACGAGACACACACTGCAGCACAGGAAGTGTAAATGAGAGAGCATTCTAACCAGCAGAAAAACGAGCAGAGTGTGAATGCATTTCTTACCGCAGTCTGTGGCAGAAGTAGCACAGCAGCCCAGTGATCTCATTCACAGTGCAACATGCATGTGTCCACACCTGATTTCTTGTGCACACCTGCAGCACTGCTCTACCACTGCGGTCTTGATTACCTGTGGTGGAGTGGTTTGCGTGAGACAGGGGTTGGTAAAGTTTGATGATTTCCCTGATCAATCAAAACGACATTGTTTTGCAACGAATCTTAAAAAGATAACATTTTGAAACATCTGCAGACAGATGTGGCCCCCAATCACGTACCAGGTAGAGTGATCGCACCAGAGGTCAAGAGTTCCTGGTTGACCTGTGTCATCAGTGAGGGCAGAGACGGGGTACAGACAGTAGAGGGCGCTGTGGATGGGGCAGGACATACTGATGGTCTATTGGAAGGTTTGGGAAGCAGAAGTTCATCACCACTGGTACTGCTCCTCCTCACGCTGGACCGGACACCCTCTTCAGAGAGAGCTATGAACACAATCGACCAGAAAATGGAATCTCATTACTACGGTAACGACTAGGAATAAACAGGCTGTTTGTTGAATCACTTTAAAACTCCTGAGTCAATGATTTGTTTGTGTCTTCACTCAGAATGTTACAATGTTTTTGAATCTACTTGACAACATTGGCTGTTTGTTTGAAATTATGATTCCTTGGACTATATAGAAAAAAAAGCCATTTCAGAGCAAACACTTAAATATTATTTATGAAGTCATTTGTTTGAACTTTGAGCAAGTGTATAAGGACATTATCTTTTGAGTAATAAATTATGTCTATAATTGGGCTGAGCACTATAGGTAATAATATATATATATTTCAAGGAGCATAATACTTGTTGACCCCTCTCCAAACATAGCGCTTATGGTTGTGAACATAAAGCTCTATTTTGGTCTCGTCACTCCAAATTACAGTGTGCCAGAAGCTGTGAGGCATATCAAAGTGTTGTCGGGCATATTGTAACCGGCTTTTTTGTGGCATTGGCGCAGTAAAGGCTTCTTTCTGGCAACTCGACCATGTAGCTCATTTTTGTTCAAGTATCGTCGTATTGTGCTCCTTGAAACAACCACACCGTCTTTTTCCAGAGCAGCCTGTATTTCTCCTGAGGTTACCTGTGGGTTTTTCTTTGTATCCTGAACAATTCTTCTGGCAGTTGTGGCTGAAATCTTTCTTGGTCTACCTGACCTTGGCTTGGTATCAAGAGATCCCCGAATTTTCCACTTCTTAATAAGTGATTGAACAGTACTGACTGGCATTTTCAAGGCTTTGGATATCTTTTTATATCCTTTTCCATCTTTATAAAGTCCCATTATCTTGTTACGCAGGTCTTTTGACAGTTCTTTTCTGCTCCCCATGGCTCAGTATCTAGCCTGCTCAGTGCATCCACGTGAGAGCTAACGAACTCATTGACTATTTATACACAGACACTAATTGCAATTTAAAAGGCCACAGGTGTGGGAAATTAACCTTTAATTGCCATTTAAACCTGTGTGTGTCACCTTGTGTGTCTGTAACAAGGCCAAACATTCAAGGGTGTGTAAACTTTTGATCAGGGCCATTTGGGTGATTTCTGTTATCATTATGATTTAAAAAGGAGCCAAACAACTATGTGATAATAAGTGGCTTCATATGATCACTATCCTTAAATAAAACATGATCAGTCATATTTTCAAAATCAATGCCAAAATTTCACAATTTCTGCCAGGGTATGTAAACTTTTAAGCACAACTGTATATATATATATATATATATATATATATACACACACACACACACACACACTCAAAAAAATAATCTTAAAATTTTAATTTCATAAAATTCCATCAAATTTAATAAAATAATAATAATAATAAATTTTAAACTAAATATTTTAAATTATATTAATATAAATGTCTTAAATATTACACAATTTAATTTAATTTTGTTATAAAATATAAATGCGTAAATATTAAAAATGGGCTAAAATATTTTTTGAAATGTTATATATATATATATATATATATATATATATATATATATATATATATATATATATGTGTGTGTGTGTGTGTGTGTGTGTTAGAATAACATTTGATCACCAAAAAAATGTTGGCCATATTTATATAAAATGTATATGTAAATGTATATAATATTTGTATTATGTTTTTGTGATCAGATACATAAAGCAGAATACAAACAGATTTTTAGGTACAATCAAAACAATATAGAAGGTGTAAGAATACATAAAACAATACTAGCAATAATTAAAAATATATGATATTTCTAATAATAAATAATAATAATATACAACCACAATGATAGTCATGACATGGTATGAGATATATATTAAATATGATCAAAAGCTATATTTCTCAGCCCAAATATAGACATAATTTACTATACTGAAAAAAATGACAAGATTTACAATTAAAGTAAATTTTCATTGAGTAAAAATCTGCTTCATGACATAATATTGATTGTGAGTCAGCGAGTAAATTTAACAAACATTTCAGTTACCAAACGTAACAACAAAATCAACAATAAATACAGTGCAAATAAACTTGCTCATTAATTATTCAAGCCCAGTGAATGCTGGGAAAATTTACGTAAAAATGTACTTCTTTTATTTACCAAATGAGCGAATAAATATGAGAAGGTTTTCTACTTTAGGACTGACACATGATGACACGTTATAAAGATAACAAACAATCATACTTTTTTATTTTTTTATTTTTACATGCTTAAATTTGCTTAATAATTTCAAGCTCACACATTAACTTATTCAATGTAGAAAGTACTTAATCTTTTCTGCTACATTGTAGTCGGCAGATACTTATAAACTTGCTTAAAGTTCAAACTAATATTTAAATGTAGAGATGAAAAGAATCAGTTTTGTGCACTACTCTTATCAGTCTTATATCTACGTTTCACTATATAGCACACATAGTGGGTTGACTATCAGGCAGTTAGAAAGATCGTGTTCGGGGGTTTTGATAAAAACTAAACAGTGAGTCAATGTTGAGTCACGATCGAGACCAGGTGTGTGAACGCATGAACAAACTCTTCAGATGACTGTAATACACACACTCAGTTTGTAAGCCCTCAGGCTCCAGTTAAAGGAATGCTGCGACTGGCATTCCCAGCTAAGGCAGATGTTTGTGAACTTTCTCCAGAATTTAAACCCTCAGGCTTTATCTTCTCAACCTGGTGACCCAAAACAATACAACACAACCTCTCAGGATGAGGATAAAAAGCAGAGACCAACTTTCAGAGACGCTTTACACAAAAACTTTGTTTATTCCTACTCATGAAACCCACATGAGGACTTCATTAAATCTGAGTTTTGTGTCTTTTAGTCTATGTCTGTTTGCTTTGAGGCCATCTATATTCTAGTGTGCTCCGATAAGTCGACAAAATAATATATTTTTAGCACATATATGCATTTAAAATGCACAGTTTTTCTCTTCCAGGACTACAGACGACACATATTGATGACTCATCCTGTATTAAGGGGCATATACAACTTTTTGTCCAATAAAACACTCTCTACAATGACTAGCAATAGCATGTAGCAAATCATGGTTCAAGGCTGACAAACTAAAAGCTAGTGGCTATTTAAAATAGGAGACAAGCCCTTCGATATGTTCTGTCTCAACTTGCATTGGGATAGTTTTAATATGTTTAGTATGTTTATTATAAGACAACCTCCGGCACTGTATATGTACAGTATATTAACCTCCTGAGACCCGAGCGTGACTGCTGTGTGCATTTTTCATTCCCCTTCCTGATTTGTGACTAGTAGCACCTAATAAACATGCAAAAAAACAATTTTTTTAGATCAAATCGTTTTCCTAATAATGTATGTCCACATATGTGGACAGCGGGACTAAGTTGTGAAATTGTAAATAATACTAAGCTATAGAAAGTCTGATTTTGTTCATCAAATACTTTATTATGTTTTCAGGAGTGTTGATTATTCATGTTACAGACATTACATCAGAAATTAGCATAATTAATTCTGATTCAAAGTAATTACCAGCATCATCCAATCACTGTCAACCATGTTAAAATAAAATGATACATTATAAATTGTGAATCTATGTACTGATTATCATTGTCACATGTCTGTCAAACATGTTGAGTGATCCAAACATCATCTGCAGCCTGAAACTGAACTTTTGATCAGATTTTAGGAGTGAATGCACTTAACTGCATAGAGAGCTATAGGATGCTCCCTTGCTCCCTATTTAGTGAATGACTTAACCTCCAGTGTGCTGTCTGTCTGCACTGGTCTCAGAACAGTTTGAAATGCACCTTATTTTCATCCTAACTCCATATAAAGCCTCTGAAAGACACATTTTCAGCTTTTGGATGCATTCATTGATTCTCAATGCACTGTAAATAGAGGATATTTTAAATGAAAATGATCCTATAGTCCACGTCCGTGGTCATTGTGTTTAACAGCGTGCCGTTTCGCAATATATCGATGCAATTTTTAAAATGGCATATCGGGTGAAACTAGAGACTCTAATCTTTTGACTCAAATTGGTTTTAATGTAAAAACTTAATGAGGTTTCTTACCAGATGTAGTTTTGCTGTCGTTTCTCCCAAAGACCTACTCCGCTGTGGTCGGCGCCATGTTGTTTGGTCACATGACTCAGTGCGTCGAAAGTTTAAGCCTTTAATGACAGCCTAGAGTCTCCTCAACTGAGATCAGTCAGTTTAAATGAAATGAAATTATGCATAGCCTATAGCGAAGCCAAAGCGTAACGTCCACACAAGTGGACACGGGGTCTCAGGAGGTTAAAGCTAGCAGGCTACATGTAGCCTTTGGGTAAAGTGTGCTATGTTTTCTCTGTCTAAAATTAAGCTTAAAAGCTAACAAGCTTTTGACGCCATATAAATGGAATGTGTAAAAATTTACCATTTCTTTTCATCCAAGTAGAGTCATGTTAACACACATATTGTTTATGTCTTGTGTCTATACTTTTGAAACAGTGAGTATTTTAATGTTTATGGACTGGCCCCCATTCACTTCCATTGTAAGTGCCTCACTGGAATCACAATTTTTAATAAACGAGATGAAAATATTTTTTGTGGTGATCAACATTATCCCACAAATGCTGTCGATTAATCTTTGATCCTTTTATCAAAGCTGTATTTTTACTAGTTCGCTGGTTCGAATCCCAGGGTGTGCTGAGTGATTCCAGCCAGGTCTCCTAAGCAACCAAATTGGCCTGGTTGCTAGGGAGGGTAGAGTCACATGGGGTAACCTCCTCATGGTCGCTTTAATGTGGTTCGTTCTCGGTGGGGCGCGTGGTGAGTTGAGTGTGGATGCCGCGGTGGATGGCATTAAGCCTCCACACATGCTATGTCTCCGTGGCAACGCGCTCAACAAGCCACGTGATAAGATGCGCAGCTTGATGGTCTCAGACGTGGAGGCAACTGAGATTCGTCCTCCGCCACCCGGATTGAGGCGAATCACTACGCCACCACGAGGACTCAGAGCGCATTGGGAATTGGGCATTCCAAACAGGTAAAAGCTGTATTTATTGGCAGGAAAATCAATAAGGTATATTAAATGAATTAAAAGACACACTACTGTCTCAATCAGGGTGATGACTTGAACAGATATAATTACTACAATTGGGGGGAAAAAAAACATGAATAATTTATATAACTGACCAAAATGTAGATATTCCCTTAATTTATGTAACGGAGCCAAAAACATAATAATAAACAGCATTTTATATAATATTTACTTTTAATGCTGTACTTGGACTCTTTTGAATCCGATCATTTACATCAACCATCTGAATGAACTGATTCATTAGAAAGAATCAGACTTGTGACGCTACATACAGTGTTGGATGTAATCTGATTACAAAGTAATTAGATACTGTAATCGAATTACTTTTAGGCACAAAAAGTAGTGTAACTCATTACATTGTAATTTACTGTAATCAGATTAGTTACTGACTTTCAATGAAAGTACTTTACTTGAGTTACAAATATTTTTAAGAAGTATTATTGATGTGTAATACAGTTCAAATGTAAATTCACGTTCATATGTCTTTTTGCATTTCGACAATGAACAAGGAGAAAATAAATATTATTTTGAATTTGTTGAGCAGAAAATCAAAAAAGTGTTTTAGAAAGTAACTTAAACGTAACGTAATTAGTAATGTGATTACATTTTTAATTACGTAATCAGCAAAGTAATCTGATTATAATTTTATGGAAGTAGCTTTAATAGCGTTAGTAGCGTTGCAACTTTCAGTTAGTTCCTCCCCAACACTGCCTAAAAACCTTGTAACAAGCAGCCAAACAACATTTGCTTGACTTTGCATACGACATCTGAGAGCTAAAGCCGAGCTCTGTGGTATCATGGGAACTGGGATCTAATCACAAGGCACCTACTGGAATCGCAAAGGCCAAGTACAACCACATCACCTGTCATCTGATCCAGCCTCAAAGTCATTGGCATTTGTTTTCGGAACAAAGTCTGAGCTGACCTCTACTTTGCTTGGGTTTAGTAATAGAATAGATATTACGTCGAGATGGGTTTACACTAAGCCGCTCTATAGCAGCCTCACTAACTCAGCGGGACACAATAGTTCCCATTATGACTAAGGGAAACCATCTGGATGGGAGCTGAAGAGCGCTGGGAGCGGAGCAGGTAACGGGCACACAGATGCTCCCTCAGGTGTGTCATCGGATCCGCTGTGGCTCTCAGCCGAGACTCAATGGCTCTGATTTTCATGTGCGGGAAAGGAGGCCATCGAGCAGAGGGACTACACACACTCTTTCAGAAGGGAATTTACTTAAATCAATGAATGTGTGTTTGTGAGTGTGTGTCAGACATCATAAAAAGAGAGTAAAATGAGAGTCATAGAGTATGAATTCATATCTAAGGGCATGTTCACTCAAACACTTCCTAGCAATAGACGCAGTGCCAGGAATGCAGGTGTTTCGACATGCATTTTTAACAGTTGTAGCTCTTTTTTACTTGACACGGGAAGACGTGAGACTTGGAGCAACGGTCAAAGAAGTCCATCTAGTGCATGTTTATATAGGAAAATAATTGAAAAACAGCATGAAAGGATGTAAAACGTGTTTGGTGTGTACCCCCTAACAATGTCCTAACCAGGTGTAACAGTAGCCAGCTGGTAAGTAGCTGTGCAGTGTGTAAACCTCCCTCCCCTGGCCTCAAAACATCTTTGATTTGTAATACACAACTACTGTTTTCAGACCAATGAGATTTAACTATAGGCGGAGCTATCCAGCACAACATAGTGTAAATTAAAACAAATCGACCAACAAAATGCAATGTCGCTTGTTGTGGAAGTGGCTGGTTATATCAGAAACTCATATCAGAAATTTCGACTTGCTCTTTGTTTATTTTAAGAAGCAAAAAAGCAAAAAATCACAGTGAAAGTAAAGTGGAAGTCAGTGGGGCCAGTCCATAAATGTTGCAAAAGCACAGCTACAAGATAAAACCATTATGCATGTTAATATAGTGTGATAAGATCACTTATCTTATCATTATACAGTAACACCCAATATTACAACTTCTTTGTCATGACAACATAACGCTGGTAAACCCTGTAATATTATAAGCAGTGTAACATGTGGGTAAAAATCTGATTTTATTGCGCAAAATTCATGTTAACATGAATAAGGTTAGCATCTTGTCACTAACATTTTTTAAAACAGTGTGTATTTTTATGTTTACGGATCGGCAACATTCACTTCTATCGTAAGTGCCTTACTGAAACCACGATTTTTGCTCTCTCTTTTTTTTTTTTTATAAACGAAGGACGCGTCGAAATATTTTTTTGCGGCAATAAATATTATGCCACAAATGCTGTAAATTGAGCATTAAATAATTTTGAAATATGGAAGAGGCAAGATTTTTGCTTTTTAATTGAAAGTTTAGCTTGTTAAAGGAGCTGTAAACGATTTTAGCCATTCTAGAATTTCACCAAACTGAGCCGCTGGATTAGCCACGCCCCCTTTTTCCAAAACCCCGCACTCCAAAGATACCAAATTAGCTTTATTGAGACCGACACGAGCAGAAACGGTTGTCAAAAACAACAGCAGCAAAATAGCGCCCTCCTCTGACAACTGTTATGAGCAACATGGCATAAAAATGGCATTAAGCCTCAATATTTCGCTGCAACTACAATACTATGAGAACGCACAAAATGATTGACAGGCAGCAAGCATCACTGTCTGCGGACAAACATTTGTTTGCTGTTTACAGAGTCTAGAGCTGTCACAGAGACAGATGAGATATCTCACAACACTTATTTCAGTAATATCTTTCAGGGAGTAGTACATTTTTTTTGCAAACCTCTCCATGAAATAAATCGCTTACAGCAACTTTAATTAATAGTTTGCACTTATACAACCCTTCCACTTCATGTAAGAATTCCGGACAGTTTGTAATTTCCTGCGGATAGGCCCAAACACTCCCCTCGCCTGCAACATTAGACAGAAGGCAAAACACTCTTTCTTTTAAACTTTCAACGGCAGGAAGAGCTAAATAAAACAGTGCAGTCTCCCTGGCAACATGTTCCCAAACGCGTTCAGCACAGTATCATGCCTTTGGGGTACAGGACCTCATCTTAACAGAACATCATGTTGGAAAGAAAAGCACGCCTATGAAGGGTAGGGCCATGCCTGTCACTGAAACATTCCAAAACACAAACGCTATTAGCCCTCACATGCAGACACGAGACATAAATTCAGTCCTGAGGATTTACAAGCCTGCTCACAGACGAGCTGGTTGATGGACCTGCACTGCCTGAAACTTGGATTTAGGATGGACCCCATTGAACCTCACCGAAATGACCAGTGATGTACCTCACTGATCTCTGCCTGCATCACCTTTGTCTATTGATGGACTACACTCTTATAATGGAATACATAGACTATCAAATAATTGCCAACTTAGTCATTAATCTTACAGTTCATATAAAATCTTTGTTTTAAACACTGACCCTTAACACTTACTTAGTTTACTAATTTTAAACCATGACTTGCACTGCACATAAATAACTTTGCGGTTTAGCCAGAGGGGAACTGGCCCCCACAGTGAGCCTGGTTTCTCCAAAGGTTATTTTTTTTTTTTTATCAAACTACACAATGATGACTTTATAGATATTAGAGTTTCATTTTCTGTTAATGCATGATTTTCTGTAAAGCTGCTTTGAAATGATGTGTGTTGTGAAAAGCGCTATACAAATAAAAATGACTTGACTTGACCTGCATTTAGCTGCAGGTGATACAGTAATTACCCATCAATGCACTGAACCACAACAGACTGTCTGTAAACCCCCAGGCTGCATGATTTGAAAAGGGAAGCTAATTCTGGTTTCTGCCAGAATGAGGGAACGTGCAGTACGTTGGTTAGAAGGCAAAACAGGTTGTCAAGAGATGCTTTTGGTCAGAACTGTGACCTTGTCAGTTTTCTGGAACAACATCCCTATTAACCAATCAGATTTTAGGCTAAGGTTTAAGTTAGGGTTAAGGCGGCAATCTACTTCAGGTTAAATCGAAGAAAGAATGAGTGCGAACAAAATCTGGCCAAAAAGGTGTTTTTGAGTTTGTTGCGGTGGTTTGAAACAGCGCCACTGGTCCATGTGATAGGTGGGTGTGACTTAGTGCTCCACCAACTTTCACGTCAACATCTTTTGCGGTTAATTTCTTCACTTATTCAAGATCAGTCAACATGAACACACTTGAGTTGGAGTCTTTCACTTGCTTTTGCTCGCGTGCCAATGATGAATAACTATGTTTGAATTTATGACAGTTTTAGTATCAAGTATAATACTGGATGGAATATTTTCAATTTGCCCAAGTATAAAGTGCTGATTGGGGGTTGGCATCTCTTATATGGTAACCCTGAGCATGTTAAAAGCTTGTGGAGGCATGTTGGATTCCAGTGCAAGATAGTTGAAATATCCAATGTATCATCGGGTGATTAATACAGCTTCTTTTACTGATTTCATGTGAATTCCAAGTCAAGTTAGATGACAAGTCTAGGGCGATATATCGAATATTAACGATATAATCGAGCTAATTTTGCTGACGATGTAAAATCGACCAATATCGTGAATATCGCAATGATTTTAATGAGCTTTAATTTGGCCATTAAGTTTCATAAAGAATAGACTAATTTCACGATCCTTCAGGGCTACACAATTAATCAAAATGGCGAGTTGGTCATATGTGACTGTTATTCCACAAAACGCTGTGATTTAAAGACAGATAAACATGGTCTGTGTGTGATTCAGAACAAACCAGTGACGCGCTGATCTGTGTGCATGTGCATATGCATGGCGGCACTCAGTTCACATGCATTGTGAAGTCAAAGTAATGCAGGTTCAAGCATTCGCACAATTACAAACATTAGTAACCGCAACAAGATATTATACAATTCTACAAACGGGGCATCGTATAACAGAAAAGGCAACGATTACAGCGTTTCAGGAAATGTGGAACACTGTAAACTGCTACATACACATGGCCTTTTCTGTGTCGCAATAAAAGCCCCAGGTGGAGAAGTAAACAGGACAGAAATAAATGACTTTTGTATAACGCAAATCTAACAATCAGAACAATAATGATAATTCAGTTTTATATTATAATAATAAAACCTGACGTGTCCCACAGTAATAAATTAGTATTATGCAATGTTCAACTGGGGTTTCAAAAATAAGTCAGTGAAGTAGCTTTGTACTCCTTGTTCATTCACAAAAATGTATTAGTAAAAACATTTGAAGGATATTTTAAATAATGCTTTTTATTAAGCCACTATGTATCATTCTAAATGAAATATAAATATAAAGTGCATATCAATGAAAATGACTGAAGTTCATTCTCCCTAATTAACGAATTATTTTAAAATAGATTTTTATTTGGGGGCCTGGGTAGCTCAGCGAGTATTGACGCTGACTATCACACCTGGAGTCGCAAGTTCGAATCCAGGGCATGCTGAGTGACTCCAGCCAGGTCTCCTAAGCAACCAAATTGGCTCGGTTGCTAGGGAGGGTACAGTCACATGGGGTAACCTCCTCGTGGTCATGATTAGTGGTTCTCGCTCTCAATGGGGCGTGTGGTGAGTTGTGCGTGGATCGCGGAGAGTAGCATGAGCCTCCACATGCTGTGAGTCTCCGCGGTGCCATGCACAACAAGCCACGTGATAAGATGCACGGACTTGGATGAAATGATGGTTCCTCTGATAAAAAAAAAAAACTAACAACTTTTGAGCCATTTTAGAGCAAATATATAATTATCGAGATATATATCGACAAGGGCATAGATTTGGCTTGAACATTGGGGGGGTTACAGTGTGAAGAATATACATGTTTCCACTGATTATTGTATAAATATTGGGGGTGGTTGTACTTGCTTGTTTTGATTATTGGGGGGGTTACCTCCCCCATACCCCCCAGAAACCCCTGTATATCAAATATCGTCAATAGGCTGAAAAATATCGAGATATAATTTTTAAAGCCATAACGCCCAACCCTAATGACAACATATTTGTTCACATTGTTTTTTACATGTAGTCAGGACAGCATATATCTCATATTTAAATATCCTCTAAATGCCGGCACTAGCAGCATGGGCAGTATCTTAATGTTATACCGTGCAGCTGTTTCAACCTTCTTTCTAGCTCTGAGTGAAGGCCGAAGAAGAACTTTGCCATGAGTGTATCGGAGTTAGGGTTAGGTTTTAGGGTAAGGGTTGGGTTAGGGTTAGGTTTAGGATCAGGGGTTAGGTTAGCAGTATAATTACAGATGTAATTAAATGCATGTAATTTAAATGTAAGCCTTAGTGGGTTCTTGGTGCCCCTGCAGGAGATCCAATCTCAAATCTGAAATGAATCCTGCTCTCCCAATAAAAAAAAAGGCAAGAAGCCCAAAAAAGATACTCTGCAGTGTTCTTTATGTATGGAGCATTTTCAAAGGGCTGAAAAATGCTATTTTACCTGAGTTCTCTTTGCTGCTCCGTTTCTCTAAGCCAGGAAAGGCTGCTTCCAAGTCCAGTTTGCCGAAACGGAATGCATAACCATTCATAAGTTTCTTTGGAAGTCCACTACATGATCCACCAGAGGAAGATCGAGTCCGATGACCTTTAACCTGTGGGCCTTTGTTAGTACGTTCAAGAGATTTGGAGCGTCTCTCCCCTGGACTGAGCTCAGCGCTTTTAACACCCTGTGTTTGTGGGACACGAGAACCGGAGCGAGATTCCTCACCTCCCAACCAGTCATGGGCACAGATCCTTCGAGGAACCTGCTCCTTTGCAACAGAGCGGCTGTCCGAACCTCGTTGCAGTCTTGGCTCTGACTCTGTTGCCTCTTCCAGAATTGATTCGGAGCTGGAGCCCAGATTCATCGGGTTCTGCAGCGCCTCCATATATGACTTACGGAAAAGCCGTCGTGACTCAAAAGCCGCAGAATCTCTAGGATGGCGTTTACGAAGGCTGGGATTACTGAGGTCCGTGCTAAACAAAAGGCTTTTGTGACCAATTCCACCTCCGCTTCTGCCGAAACCCTGATCCGGGCTGCTCAAGGTGGGCGTCTGGGGAAGGGAGTGGGTTTTGGACGTGGGACTTTGCTTATCCATCTGGTGCAAGGTTGAGTCTTCCGGGTGGTGGGAGCTGATGCCCATATCCGTGAGGCTACGACTGAGGACGGGTTCCGACACAGTGGACTCCACCCCTTGTGAGTGCAGGGAGTCTCTGGAGCTGCGGCGACTGTCCAGTGTTCCCGTAGAGCCGCGGGTGCTACAGGTGCTCAGCTGACCTCGCAAGGCTTCACCGCCACTCCGCGCCTGCATGATGGCGTCGGCAGTGCTGGTCACGAACAAAGGGTTTACCACGTTCTTCCAGGGTGTCCGGTAAACCACGGTGCCTGTGCTGAGAAGGCAGTTCTGGAGAGGGTGCAGATTGCGCTCATGGGTTACATTCTGCAAGAAGTCAGGCGTGAAGACATTGCCGTACATGCTCTCGGCGACTGGGATCTCTGCAATGGCTTGCCCGCTCCCCGAAAGGCATTTTATGACCAGTTTGGCGGCCTTGCGGCCTAAAGGAACCACCTGAAGGTAGAAATCTCCCTGCCTCAGGCGTACTTTATGCAGGGGTGCGAGCTGCAGAACCACTTTCTCATGTAAACACAGTGGCCATCCTTCGTGGTACAGCAACAGGCCTTTGAATCGGAGCTGTGGAAAAAAAGGACAAATTATTCCAATTTAATTCCACATTCCTTACAGACGTCCTTCATATGCAGGCTACACTTTTAAAAAGTGGTTAGCAACAATACAAGTTGAACAACTACATTGAAGTCTACTTAAATGTGCATAGGGGAGACCAGGTCAAGTTGTCACTTTTTACTCCAGTGAATATTTCTCAGAATAGGTTAATTTTTGAAAGTCAGTTTCTGCATAGCCACATACCTAGTAGTCTTGGCTATTTTCATAGTTTTTGCCCAGGAACAAAATATAGGCAATTGAACACACGTTGACCTACAAGATAGCGTGGTATGTTGTCAGACTACATGGGGTAATTAGCCACAATGTAATCTGCCATTAAACCAGCGGCGTAGGTTTCATGTGAACATTAGCATGTTTCCACTATCGGGGCAAAAGGAGGGCGTGCTAGTGCATGCCAGGGCCAGTTACGTTCCCACTGTTGCTTCCGGGGCATCATCGTGCCTCCTCGGGGCTTCCTAGGGGCCAACAGCCAAGCGCCCTGGCCCGCCGATTACCCTTGGGCCAAAGAAGGCCAAATGGAGATTGAGGGAGGGTCAATGTCAAAGGTGGAGCTTCGCTGAGTCAGATCAGAAGGTCAGCACCAAGATACTCATTTTCCAATTTTTCTAACTATCTAGCTACCAGATTACCTCAACAGATTAACTGAGAATAGAGAATCATCAGTACTGGTCAGTAGATGAAATCAGGGCTCTTTTGAATATTTGGGCAAGTTGTGTATCCAGCGCACAACGGTACAGGTTCGGACATTTTTTTTACAAATTGCGGGCACAGTACAAATCTGTGTTTTTTTTCGAGGGCTAGCTAGTCTCCAGAGACTGATACTTCAGCTTGAGCTTCTCTCTTGTGAAACTGCCAGGATGTGCGACATTGGCACCAGGGCGGCGTATTAAGGGCGGGTTTTAGGGCAACACTGCAGGGCTATTGGCCCGATGGTTGGAATGCAGATCGATTTTGGTCTTGCGGCTCGAGGTCTGAGGTTATTAGCCCCGTCTGACCAGTTGATAGCCCTGGCTCGCACTGGCCAATAGTGGAAAAGCAGCTATTGTGGGGCAATGGGGGAGGGTGTCACCACTTTCACAACCACAAAAACTAAATCTTCATCTCTTAAAATGTACATGTGCATTAAACAGCTTGTCATAGGCTTTTCAGCCAAATTTAAAAAGTAAAACAATTATGGGGCACAAAAGGATTCATTAAACAACAAAAATGGAAAGAGTAACATACAAAAATATCAAAACATTGTGGCCAACATATTGTAATTTATACATTTATGCCAATTAAAACACATGACAACCTGACTTTTATAAAATATAAATAAATAAATAAAAAATACCTTTGTCCTAAGAATGCATTTAAGCTTTTCGGTAACAATCTGCTTTCATAATGTATGCCAGTGTGGTTTGATTATGTTCGCTTGTTTACTAAAGTGCTATAACACAAATATGAAAGTAAAAATTTACTTTGGAAGGTAGAATTCAAGATGGTTATGAAATAGGTGTTTGATACCAAAATACAAATCGTCTGCTAGATAAAACACACATTTACATAATTGGACTTTTGACCCCAAATATTATTGTTACTGAGCAGTTGTGACAACTTCCCCCTGTGACAACTAGCCCCGGTCTCCCCTATATCTTTTAAAATACATAACTATCAGGTATACATATTATCTGGCACAAAAACAATGAAGATCTTAATTATGGTTACAGCATTAAACAACAGTTGAATAGATTCACACTAAATACAACTAATAAAATGATAAAAAACTCAGTGAGTGAAAAACAGCGGCATTTGATCATTGTCTGAAAGTAATAATCCCAGTGTTGAATACAACAGCGTACGGTTTCAGATATGCACTCACACAACACAACCCTGCAGAAATCAAACACCTCCCATAGCGTTTAATTTCACACTGATCCTCTTTGCCAAGTTCACCGCGGTGAGTTCACTACACTCTGTGTTTGGGCCATTTGGGAGATGGAGGCTGTTGTTCAGAACAATAATGGACCTTCTTTCAATCTGAAATATTCATACTCCTTCTCAGGCTCCCACTCGAGCAAAGTGCTTTCTCAAATATAACAACACTTGTTTTTAGAGAATATATCTTGAATCATAAACCCTGTTGGCAAATAGTTTTTTCTTGTTAGAAAAATACAAATAATTCAAGATATATTCTCTGAAGACAAGTCTTATGCAAGTCAGTCTAGCTTGTTTTAAGGCTGTTTTGATATCAGAGTCAAGGTGTGCGGTTTAAAAAGAAACACCATTATCTGAGGTGAAAATATAGGGCAAATAATATCATTAAAAATAATGTAAAGTAATAGTGAGTGGGTTCTAGTGATTAGCAATGCAAAATATTTGGCCATTTAGAGATGATCTGCATCAGTCTTGTCAATAGATAATAAACTTTTATTTTACTTTGTGAATTTTGAATGCATTTTCTGTAAAATCGGTGTTCATTTAATTGTAGCAACTTGTGTATGTCTCAAATTGTATTGCATGTACATCAGCATTATATTAGTCATCAGCTACCCTCCTCTCTAGACATTGGCATTGGCTGTTATAAATTCCACATCAGTGGCTTTTCAAGTTTCTTAAGACTGTTTTTATTGACTAGGTAATGCTTTTGACACACAATTGTCCAATGAAACAGCTGAAGTGAGCGCACTCACACAGGCCTCGTGTTTGATAATGTACAGGATTCTCTTGGCAGGCAGCAGGAAGTCGAGGAAACAGCGCAGGCCGTCACCGCGGTACTGTCTCTCCACCACACTGAAGAGCTGCCACAGTACGGTAGCCGCAGTCGAGCTGAATGGAGGATAAAGTGCGGAGAGGATGCTCTGAATGCAATTATCCAAAGATTCGGAGTCCTGCAACAAAACAAACATTGAGAGAGTTAGACTTGACATTCTCAATGTTTTATTTACTGTCTGAGACCATCAATCCATGCATCTTATCACGTGGCTTGTTGAGCGCATTACCGTGGAGACGTAGCACGTGTGGAGGCCCACGCTATTCTCCGCGGCATCCACGCACAACTCACCACGCGCCCCACAGAGAGTGACAACCACATTATAGCGATCACGAGGAGGTTACCCCATGTGACTCTACCCTTCCTAGCAACCGGGCCAATTTGGTTGCTTACGGAGACCTGGCTGGAGTCACTCACCACGCCCTGGATTCGAACTCGCGACTCCAGGGGTGTTAGTCTGCGTCAACACTCGCTGAGCTATCCAGGCCCCCAAGAATGCAATTTTTATATCTTAATTAAATGGAAACTTTGGCCCGTTCACACAAAGCTATAATTTGGCTTAATTATAGAAGTCAACCGATATATCGGTTTAACCGATTATGCATGACAATAGTTGTTTTTTTAACTATCGGTCATCGTCAAAAATCTAAATGAATAAAGTCGTTATTCACTAAAATAATTTGACCCTTCATAAATCTCTTTAATCTCATTCTCCTTCAAAGTGTCGCTTTATGTTCGGTTACGACACATGCTGGAATCAATTATGTTTGCTGTCAATGATGGAAAGAAAAGTCGTGATGCGTCTAACGGCATTGAATTTGAACATGAGCAAGAATGCAATTTTTATATCTTAATTAAATGGAAACTTTGGCCTGTTCACACAAAGCTATAATTTGGCTTAATTATAGAAGTCAACCGATATATCGGTTTTACTGATTATGCGTGACAATAGCTGTTTTTTGAACTATCGGTTATCATCAAAAATCAGAATGAATAAAGTCATAATTCACTAAACGAATTGTACCCTCTGTAAATCTCAATCTCATTCTCCTTTGAACTGTCGCTTTATGTTCGGTTACGACACATGCTGGAACCAATTATGTTTGCTGTCAATGACGGGAAAAACAGTTGTGATGTGTCTAACGGCATCGTAGTTGAATTTGAACACGAGCAAGAATGACATTTTAATATTTTAAATGAAAGGCAACTTTCGCTTGTTCGCACAAAGCTATCATTTGGCTTAATTATAGAATTTGACCGATATATCGGTTTTACCGATTATGCGGCAAGATAGCTGTTTTTTAAACTATCGGTCATCGTCAAAAATCAGAATGAATAAAATCGTTATTCACTTAAAAAAACTGTACCCTCCACAAAACTCTAAAATCTTATTCTCCTTCAAATTGTTGCTTTATTTTCGGTTACAACACATGCTGGAATCAATTGTTTGCTGACAATGATGGGAAAAAAGTTGTGATTCTTCTAACAGCATTGTATTTGAATTTAAACATGAACAAGAATGACATTTGAATATCTTCACTGAATGACAACTTTAGCCTGTTCACACAAAGCTATCGTTTGGCTTAATTATAGAGGTTGACCGATATATTGGTTTTACCGATTAATCGGCACCGATAGCTGATTTTTGTAACTATCGTTTTTGGCAAAAATCAGCGGCAATAGTTGCCAATAGTTTTTTTTTTTTTTCGTTTTATTCCTCTGTGTTCCTCCGTATTATTGTCAGGACTCAGGGAGGTCCAATTTGTTACAGTAAGTTTATAGAAATTAGTACTCCGAAGATTTTTTGTTGTTAAATAGATATAAATGAATACAAATTAAATTTTAATGTTGATGTTGATTTTGACTGAGGATGTATGATCTACTGTTGATGAATTACTGGTCATACAATATTGTTTAGCCTGTATGACAGTGGCTACTTTAATACTTTGCTTACTATTGGCCGATTAATCTGTTATCAGCCTTTTCCACCAGATTAGTTATCGTATCTGCAAAATCCAATATCGGTTGACCTTTACTTAAGTATACTTGAAATGTAGCGTACAAAGCATATGGACTGCTTTTATGATACTTTCTGGTACATTTTTTGTCCCTTTTGGAGATTGACAGCCATCTTCATTGTCAGAAAAGCAGTGAAATCTACTTTTTTTGTTCTACAAAACAGCATATGGGCTTGGAACAACTTGAGAGTAAATACTGACAGAATGTAACTTTTTTGGGTGTACTGTTGCTTTAAATTCCTCTTGATATTGGACACATTAACATTAAACTGAATCACACCATATAATTGTAAACAGTACAATAGTGTAAACATAATTCCCCCTCCATGGCCACCATGTTGTTTTTGGTTTGGTCGGTGAGACTGTTTGGGTTGGAGTTCCTGACCTGTGATGGTCACAAGTTCAAATCCACAACCCCACTTTACACACACAACAGGATGTCAGGAGGTCGCGGGACACTGATGAGACAGGAAGCACCTGTCAATGTAACGTCATTGACTGGACAATAACAGGCGGGTTGGAAAATCCTGTCTCTGTATCATCTGTGGAGCACTGGATTTTCCCGCAGGATATGTTCACACCAACCTCCTCTACTAACATATCCGTGACCTCAGCCGGTCAACATTAGCTTTAGCCATCAGGCTGCAGAAGCCAATGGACATGATCTTGTAGTTGTTTGAGTGACAAGACCACTTACCACAATAAAAAAAACACTTGAGGACATGCTGAAGAAAACTCAGAGCGAGATCTTGTGGTTTACCTGTTTGTTTTGCACCGTTGGCACCGTATTATACAATGAGCATTCCACATGCCACAACTCCTCCACATGGCAGCCATTGTTTAATTCCTCCTGCAGAAACTCTAGGAAACTAAATTACCCACACTAGCAGTGCAGCTCACAGCGCTCCAGAAATATCAGCTCTTACTGAAACCACAGGGAAGAGAGGAACCGCACTGTGAAGGAAAAGCTAACAATAGAAGGAAAGGCAACATGATTTCTAACATCATTCAAGGGCGCTTTTTTAGGACTACGACATGGCTGGATAATGGACTGGGCCAGAGGGCCCTCAGCCAGCCAGGGGCCTCCAAAACCTCATGTAATGCATCTCAAGACTGCCAAAGTTAGTGCAAACGGACCACAAGGGTCTCTGGTTCCTCAGCGCATACAACAAAACCAATACCATGCAACACCATTCTGTTTGGGTCTTAACCAATCATTTTAAAGGAAGAAAGGCATCCAAGTTCAAACTTTATTTTTTTAATAAAAATCGAAATTGTAAAAAAAATTACAGCAAAAATCCACATTTGAATGTTTAAAGGTTAATTCACACTGCCTCAACAAATGGCAACAAACACCAACATCCGACGGTTGTTGGGTTCTGTAGGATCATTGTGTTCACCCTGTTGGCGACTAGGCGTTCGTTGGTGTCCATTTTCACCGATTTAATGCGTTCAGTCTGCGTTTGTTGGGTCTTGGGATGTTTGAGCAGTCCGTTATGCTTTTTTCCAACAAACTCTGATATAATCTGATTTCATCGCAAACCAGTGTTATTTTTGTTAACAAAAACTAAAATGAAATTGAACCCTTACAAAAAATCTAGAGGCAAACTTCCTGCAAACTAGCCGCAAACTTGCCACTTATTATTTTTACATGCAAATGAGCTGGCAGTTTGCTGCAGATGTTTGCCATAAGTTTGCAGCTCTTCACTGGTAGTGATAAACCTGCAGCAAACCTTTGGAAACAGTGGACAAAATTGCCGCTACTTGCATACACTTATGTGGCAATAATGAAGAGTTTACGGAGCCCCTTAGAAGGCAGGGTGGACATTTTTTTTTATGAAATAGTTTGCGTTCCCTCACAATAAATTTACCATGGTTTTACTACAGTAACCATATTTTAACCATGATATTTGTACTGAAACTATACTGATCATACTGGAAAACGAAAACTATGGTGATAAAAATCCAAATTTTGTGGTAATTATGGTTTTACTATACATATACCATAGTTTAACTATGGTTTTACTATAGTAATATTGTAGACTGTAGTAACCATAGTTTTGGTGGAAATAATTTTCTATAGTGATATTGTAGTATCCACGACTAACCATGTTTTGTTTTTGTTTTTTGTCGGAAACCATGGTTTCACTATTGTAAAATTGTAGTAACGATTAAAAGTAACCACATTTTTTGGCAGAAACCATTTTTTTACTATAGTAAAATTGTGGTAACTATGTAAAGTAAGTTAAGTGACCACGTTTTTTGTCAGAATCCATGGTTTTACTATAGTAAAATTGTGGTAACTATGTAAAGTAAGTTAAGTGATCACGTTTTTGGCAGAAACCATGGTTTTACTATAGTAAAATTGTGGTAACTATGTAAAGTAAGTTAAGTGACCACGTTTTTGGCAGAAACCATGGTTTTACTATAGTAAAATTGTGGTAACTATGTAAAGTAAGTTAAGTGATTACGTTTTTTGGCAGAAACCATGGTTTTACTATAGTAAAATTATAGTAACTATGAAAAGTAAGTTAAGTGACCACGTTTTTTGGCAGAAACCATGGTTTTACTATAGTAAAATTATAGTAACTATGTAAAGTAAGTTAAGTGACCACGTTTTTGGCAGAAACCATGGTTTTACTATAGTAAAATTGTGGTAACTATGTAAAGTAAGTTAAGTGACCACGTTTTTTGGCAGAATCCATGGTTTTACTATAGTAAAATTGTGGTAACTATGTAAAGTAAGTTAAGTGACCACGTTTTTGGCAGAAACCATGGTTTTACTATAGTAAAATTGTGGTAACTATGTAAAGTAAGTTAAGTGACCACGTTTTTTGGCAGAAACCATGGTTTTACTATAGTAAAATTAAAGTAACTATGTAAAGTAAGTTAAGTGACCACGTTTTTGTCAGAATCCATGGTTTTACTATAGTAAAATTATAGTAACTATGTAAAGTAAGTTAAGTGACCACGTTTTTGTCAGAAACCATGGTTTTACTATAGTAAAATTATAGTAACTATGAAAAGTTGTGACCACGTTTTTTGGCAGAAACCATGGTTTTACTATAGTAAAATTATAGTAACTATGTAAAGTAAGTTAAGTGACCACGTTTTTGGCAGAAACCATGGTTTTACTATAGTAAAATTGTGGTAACTATGTAAAGTAAGTTAAGTGACCACGTTTTTTGGCAGAAACCATGGTTTTACTATAGTAAAATTATAGTAACTATGAAAAGTTGTGACCACGTTTTTTGGCAGAAACCATGGTTTTACTATAGTAAAATTGTAGTAACTATGTAAAGTAAGTTAAGTGACCACGTTTTTGGCAGAAACCATGGTTTTACTATAGTAAAATTGTGGTAAATATGTAAAGTAAGTTAAGTGACCACGTTTTTGGCAGAAACCATGGTTTTACTATAATAAAATTGTAGTAACTACGAAAAGTAAGTTAAGTAACCATATTTTTGGGCGGAAACCATGGTTTTAATACAGTATACTGTATTCATACAGTATAGTATAGTTTTACTATAGATTAACCATGGCAATTCTTGTGGTTACTATGGTTTTACTACAAATAATATGGTATTTCTAGTAAAACCATAATAACCACAAAATTATGATTTTATTACCATAGTTTTAATTTTCCTGTATTATTACCATGGTTTTCCTACAAATATCAAGGTTAAAATATGATTACTATAGTAAAACCATGGTAAATGTATTGCAAGAGAATGCAAATCTATTGCGAGGGCACGTAATACTATTTCAGAAAAAAAACTCCGCCCTGTTCCCGCAAACCTCATTTGAATGTGAAAATAATCAGTGGCGAACTTGCGGCAAGTTCTTGTTTTTTGTAAGGGTACATGAAAACATTTTCGTTACCTGAAATAAAAGTAAAAACTAACATGGCTGGAAAAACCTAAAACTAAACTAAAATACTTTTTCATAACTCCAAAACTAACTAAAATAGAAAAAAAAATTGCTTTGAATTAATTAAAGTTTTACTTTTTGATAAAATCTGAAACATTTACAATCCATCTTCATTAAAGATGAAAACAGATAGTGGTAATACAAGACTGCCCAGAGAAAAATAACAACATTAAACATATTTAAATTATATCAGTAAACGTTTTAGCTTTGGCAGCCATAAAATACTAAAACAAAAATATTAAACTAAACTAAAACTAGGAAACACTAGTATAAAACTAACAGACAAAGAGTGAAAACTAATGAAAACAAAACCAAACTGGAATAACAAATTGAAAATAACCCTGTCGCATACCCCCTTGAGTACTGAAGTTTGTTTGCACTACAGTAACGCTGTTAAGTGCATATTAAGCATGTTGAACCAGACCGCGCATTGGCCAAGTGCTTATAGGCCAGAAACATACTTTATATGTGTGCCCAGGAGCCTTGCAAGACCATGATCTGGCCTTAGCCTTGGGTAGATCTTTTGAAAAACATGTTTTGAGCAGTTGGCCTAAACTACAAACTTTATTCAGTGCAGTCTGCATATCAGTGTGCATCCACCCAAAACATTACTTTTAAGTTGGAGAAGACTAAACATATGGCTAGAAAGGAGGACTTCAAGAGAGAAGATAAGTGTGGCTTTGAAGAAGAAAGATACAGTAAATAAGAATGGGCGAAGGGAGAGGTAGTGACGCATTTCCATAACCTTGAAACAGTTATTTCACCTGGCTGAGGCCAGTTAAAATGCTTTAAATAGTAGCCAACGCACAAGTGTGGGCTGAGAGGAACCGTTCATGTGTGTGGCATCTGGTGAAGACACAAGTCAGCGAGGGATCCGCCCTATTTCATGGTGTTTTATGGTCGACTGTTTAGGTGCTGCATCAGACCTGGGCCCGTAATTATATTGGTGACTTAAACGACATGGATTCCAGGTGGTGCGCTATTGCCTTGTACTTTACAAAAACAAAAGATATGCTACCAAGGCACCTACCACAGAAACTGAACAGTAGAGGTGAGGAACATACATTTGATGGGTATTTTTCTTTGTGGTGCTTGTTTAGGCAAGCAACACTACTATTGCTCATATGGGTTAGGGATTTGAAGAAAAATAAAAAACTCACATCAAGTATTACATTTTGCACAATGCACATGAATGATTTCCCAACTAGTGCAAATTGTTGATTAAAAATATGCTAAAGAACACTCAGAACACTTTAGCAACCACATAGCAACATGCTAAAAACCACACAGAAACATGCTAAAAACACCTAGAACACTTTAGCAACCACATAGCAACATGCTAAAAACACCTAGAACACCTTAACAACCACATAGCAACATGCTAAAAACACCTAGAACACTTTAGCAACCACATAGCAACATGCTAAAAACACCTAGAACACCTTAACAACCACATAGCAACATGCTAAAAACACCTAGAACACTTTAGCAACCACATAGCAACATGCTAAAAACACCTAGAATACCTTAACAACAACATAGCAACATGCTAAAAACCACTCAGAACGTCTAAGTAACCACAGAGCAACATGTGTAAAAACACTCAGAACTCTTTAGCAACTATATACAGTAGCAACATGCTAAAAACACCTAGAACACTTTAGCAACCATATAACAACATGCTAAAACCACCCAGAACACCTTAACAATAACAGAGCAACATGCCTAACAACACTCAGAACACTTTAGCAACTATATACAGTAGCAACATGCTAAAAACACCTAGAACACCTTAACAACCACATAGCAACATGCTAAAAACAATTAGAACACCTTAACAACAACATAGCAACATGCTAAAAACACCTATAACACTTTAGCAACCACATAGCAACATGCTAAAAACACCTAGAACACTTTAGCAACCACGTAGCAACATGCTAAAAACACCTAGAACACTTTAGCAACCACGTAGCAACATGCTAAAAACACCTAGAACACTTTAGCAACCACGTAGCAACATGCTAAAAACACCTAGAACACTTTAGCAACCATATAACAACATGCTAAAACCACCCAGAACACCTTAACAATAACAGAGCAACATGCCTAAAAACACTCAGAACACTTTAGCAACTATATACAGTAGCAACATGCTAAAAACACCTAGAACACCTTAACAACCATATAACAACATGCTAAAACCACCCAGAACACCTTAACAATAACAGAGCAACATGCTAAAAACACTCAGAACACTTTAGCAACTATATACAGTAGCAACATGCTAAAAACACCTAGAACACCTTAACAACAACATGCTAAAAACACCTAGAACACTTTAGCAACCACGTAGCAACATGCTAAAAACACCTAGAACACTTTAGCAACCATATAACAACATGCTAAAACCACCCAGAACACCTTAACAATAACAGAGCAACATGCCTAAAAACACTCAGAACACTTTAGCAACTATATACAGTAGCAACATGCTAAAAACACCTAGAACACCTTAACAACCACATAGCAACATGCTAAAAACACCTAGAACACTTTAGCAACCACATAGCAACATGCTAAAAACAATTACAACACCTTAACAACAACATAGCAACATGCTAAAAACACCTAGAACACTTTAGCAACCACATAGCAACATGCTAAAAACACCTAGAACACTTTAGCAACCACGTAGCAACATGCTAAAAACACCTAGAACACTTTAGCAACCACGTAGCAACATGCTAAAAACACCTAGAACACTTTAGCAACCATATAACAACATGCTAAAACCACCCAGAACACCTTAACAATAACAGAGCAACATGCCTAAAAACACTCAGAACACTTTAGCAACTATATACAGTAGCAACATGCTAAAAACACTCAGAACACTTTAGCAACTATATACAGTAGCAACATGCTAAAAACACCTAGAACACCTTAACAACAACATAGCAACATGCTAAAAACACCTAGAACACTTTAGCAACCACGTAGCAACATGCTAAAAACACCTAGAACACTTTAGCAACCACGTAGCAACATGCTAAAAACACCTAGAACACTTTAGCAACCATATAACAACATGCTAAAACCACCCAGAACACCTTAACAATAACAGAGCAACATGCCTAAAAACACTCAGAACACTTTAGCAACTATATACAGTAGCAACATGCTAAAAACACCTAGAACACCTTAACAACCATTGAGCAACATGCTAAAAACACCTAGAACACTTTAGCAACCACATAGCAACATGCTAAAAACAATTAGAACACCTTAACAACAACATAGCAACATGCTAAAAACACCTAGAACACTTTAGCAACCACATAGCAACATGCTAAAAACCACCCAAAACACCTTAACAACCACATAGAAACATGCTAAAAAACACTCAGAACACCTTAGCATCCATAGGGATCCAACTCTTTTCAAGGCACAATTTTCCAGGACATTTGATGTGCCCAACGGGTGTAATATTTAAGCAACAACACACTAGAGGTCATAATATGTATATTGTGGTTGGTTATTTTTTTCTGAATTCTGAATTTGACTCTCACCTCTGGATAAGCAGTTCACTACATAGCCCAGTGTGATTATTAAACCCCCAAAAGCTGTGATCTAATAAATAATGATATTGTGCTGCATGCTTCAGAATGCTCTATGTCATTTACTACACAAACACATGATGATGATGATGATGCAGTGTTTTTAGTGTATGAGCGGTCGGCTTCACACATTCACTTTGAAGCACACAGCACATGCAGATTATATATTTACTCAAATCGCAGCATTTTGAAGTTTAATAATGACACTAGAACATATTGCGATTTTAATTTGATTAATTGTGCATTCAAACATTCATATTCATCCCAAATATGTCAAATTTCTTGACATTCTGTGTTTTATAGCTAATGCTATTTTTATGACTGGATTTAGTGATTCCGTCCATGTTTTCCACATAGCGGAAATCATAGGGTCCTACATGTTCTAACCACGGTATAAGCAGACTCCGATCATTGAATTATTTTAAATGTATTCACATCCCGAGGTGTAAAGGCCGCATCACCACGCTACCACCTCTGGGTGTAAATTAATTTTCAAAAAATATCAGTGGATCGACCATCGTCATTGAATGTACGTAACAGGGCTTCGTTCATGACAGTCAACCATTGATGTTGTTTCACAATGCCCGGGCAGTGACACGGCAGTAATAAAATGATACAAATTTGTGTATTTGACAACCATCCCAATACATGTTTTTGTAAATGTAGCACAAACCTTGTTAGCAACACAGTCAAACAGTTTTGTTATACAAAAATATTTTCCAGGACAAGTTATTATTTTTCAGGACATTTGTGTATTTTTCTCATTTTCCATAACTTGTCCATGACTAGAAAAACTGCACTGCAAAATTCCAGGTTTTCCATGATGGGTGGGAACCCTGATTCATATAGCAACATGCTAAAAATCACTCAGAACACATTAGCAACAAAATACAGTAGCAACATGCTAAAAACTATATTATATAACCATATAACTATATTTCCTTTAATACTACTTATTATAATAAATAAAAATTGATATTTATTTATTTATTTGGACATGGTGGGGTGTTGAGAGAAAGGTTTGATGTGGGTAAAATTAACCATGCTTTTACTATAGTAATATTGCAGTAACTGTGCTTTTTGGCCATAGTTTTAATGCAATTAACCATGGTGTTACTACAGTAATATGGTGTTAATATAGTAACCATGTTTAATTTTGTGGTCTACTATGATTTTACTACAAAATACCATGGTGATCCTATGTTTACTGTAGTAAAACCATGGTTAATTTTTGTAAGAGAAGGTTAGGGTTAGGTTTAGGGTATCTGTGGGACTCTAAATAAACACAGTGAACACACTGCAGTGATGCCACTATGCTGAATGTTTGTATTTCATTAGGAGTGCAAATAGCATTTAACACTATTTGCACTCAGTGAGAAGATGCTTTTTGTTGCTATTTGCACTTAAATCTCTATTTGCCCCTTTATTTCATTATTGACATAATCGGATTTTATAGAGGATCACGACCTGTTCTGAGGGTCACAGACAGCCATGAAAAATTATTCTAAATGCAACAAAATGCAACTAACCATTTAATCATGCATGGCAAATATTTGACTTTTCAGCTTTTAAAAGAGAAGAGAAAACACTTTCCATATCTTTTGTTGTCAACGTCAAAGGTCGTACATCAAACTCTATGGTATTTTAGCAAATATTAATTTGTCACTTGATGAAAACTAGTCAAATTAGACAGATGTCAACAAAGATCCACGCCCTCAGACTACATTAAATACAGGTTATGGGAACTGTGTTGGGTCGTCCAATGTAAAATCTGAGTCCTGAAGCAAAACTAGTTGACAGCAATTGCATTAAACAAACTTGTACAAAACAAACTCTCTGTGAACTCCCAACAGTGTTACTGGAAGGTCATTGTATGTAAGTAAACAGTGTTTCTGAGTCCTGTCTATCTCTCTCTTTCTGTCTTTCTCTCTCAGTCTCTGCGGCGGGTGCATTTAGTGGGTCGGACAGACAAAAGCGGTGCGCACCAGCTCTCCAGTGGAGCATGAATCAAGCACAGGAGTGTAACATGAGAGGAGCAGCTCCGTGTGGGAGCGAGTCACTCCGCTGATAGAGCGCTGCGGCCAGACAAACAAAGAGCACAGGTTACTGAGACCCGCCCCCCATGTGCAGGTGTCAGTGCAGGTTTAATGCATCTCTGGAGATGCATGGTGACAAATGCGTGATTATAGAGGTGAAGAACAAAGCGGCGACAGCAAGGGTCTGACTGAAAACAATCCAATAATTAAGTCGAATCAGAAAGCTTGCTGTACGGTTTACAAACTTGCTTGCTGTACTTTTGCTTTGTTTTTCTCAAGATGAGACAATAGACAATAGTTATTGAACATTAAAGGAATCTTTCAAAAATGTAAATACAAATTCTGTCATTATTTACTCACCAGACCCATTTGAATTTCTTCTGTGAAACACAAAACGAGTTATCTAGCAGCTAATCTGTTCACTGTCACCCTTCACTTTCATTGTATGGAAAAGAATGACAGTGACTGAATGAATGGTGACCAGGGACAGAGTGGCATGGACCTGCCAATTTTTGGGTTACTATCTCTTTAAACACTAGGTGCATTTTTTATTTGTATTTAATCGTTATTTGCTGAAAATCTTCCCCTCCACTGCAGCTTTCAAATCTCATTCTCCACCCCAAACATTCAAACTGGTGCATCATGTTTAGTTATGGCATGTGTTTTGGCCTAGTAATAGCCATGTTTACATCCAAATTAATTTTATGCGCAAAATCGGAAAATCGCAAAAACAATTTGCAAATGCAGCAGCATTTCCATCCCATGTGTCTAAGAGAACAGAATCAACAGTTCTGGTAAAATTGCCACAAAATAGAAATGAAAGTGTAAATTGAAGTCGCCGTAGCTCTTTTATTAAAAGTAATCAATTACTTGTGGTTTAAAGTGTGCAGACAAAATGCTCTGACAAACTTCATGTTTACTAGCATTCAGCGGCAAATGCGACATTGTGTCACACGGTTCTAGGAAGTAACATTTCAGATGCTATGCAATGCTATTGATGATATTCTCTGAGCTAATTATGTATTCACATTGCTTGTTGAAGCAAAGTCACATGACTTTTTTGATACGCATCTACAGTATATTCCTATATTAATTTTATAGGAATTTTATAGGCTGTCAGTCGATTAAAATATTTAATCGCGGTTAATTGCATGATTTTTCATAGTTAATCGTGATTAATCTAAATTTGAAAGTGCTGAAATTTGACTCTATATATACTTCTTTTCCTGTCAAAATGCATTTAGTTCCTTCTTAGAAAAGAAAACAATATGTATTAAAAATGTTTTATTAACATTTTCCGAATAAAGCATTCCACTGTATAAAGAAAGTAATGCACTAAAATAGCACCAATGCAAGCAACATTAAACGTTTCCCAAAGTCTAAGTGGGAGGTTAACTACTTAAAGTTAAGTATTCATTGCAATGGGCATTAAGTCTCTTAGACTCTCATCCTCTGCAATATTAATCGTGGCGATCCACTTTGCTGCAGCAATCGTGAAGCCGCATTTAGATGATTCAGGACATTTTGAACTCCACATGAAAAGCGCTCGCAGAAAGCGTCTTGTTTTACTTTAATCGCTGGCACTGTCCACGCAATGATAGATACTTCATCTGAATTGTCTGGAATGCGACTCTGGCAAAATGCTTTTATTACACTCAAGCAGATCGTGTGAATGCGGCTTATCACAAGTCCCAAATGAAAATCAGAATCAGAATGAGCTTTATTGCCAAGTATGCTTCCACATACAAGGAAGTTTTCTTGGTGACAGAAGCTTGAAGTGCACAAACAATACAGCAACAAGACAGAGATAATAATAAAAAATAAAAAATAGAATAAAAATAAAAAGCAAATAGAAATATAAGTATATGTAGAAATACACAATAAGTAAAAAAAATATAGTATTTACAAATACAAATCTGTTATATACAGTGCAAGGGAATGTAATGCAGAATAGGTAGAATATGATAAATAATTTAATTGACTAAGCTGTGTATTGCACGTAATTATAGTATAGTTTTTAACTGTTCATGAGATGGATAGCCTGAGGGAAAAAAAACTGTTCTTGTGCCTGACGGTTCTGGTGCTCAGAGCTCTGAAGCGTTGGCCAGAAGGCAACAGTTCAAAAAGGTAGTGGGATGGGTGAGTGGGGTCCAG
The DNA here is from genome assembly GCF_019703515.2 of Myxocyprinus asiaticus. Lineage (NCBI taxonomy): Eukaryota > Metazoa > Chordata > Actinopteri > Cypriniformes > Catostomidae > Myxocyprinus > Myxocyprinus asiaticus. The sequence goes on from NC_059359.1 coordinate 2,181,150, forward strand.
AGTGATTTTTCCAGCCCTTTTCCTCACTCTGGAACTGTACAGTTCTTGAAGGGAGGGCAGGGGGCAACCAATAATCCACTCAGCAGTCCGAAATGTCCTTTGTAGTCTTCTGATATCCGATTTCGTAGCTGAACCAAACCAGACAGTTACTGAAGTGCAGAGGATAGACTTAATGACTGCTGATTAGAGCTGGATCAGCAGTGCCTGTGGCAGGTTGAACTTACTCAACTGGCGAAGGAAGTACAACCTCTGCTGGGCCAATGTGGGTCTCCCACTTCAGGTCCTGTGAGATGGTATTGCCCAGTAACCTGAATGACTCCACTGCTGCCACAGTGCTGTTCAGAATTGTGAGGGGGGGAGGGGGGGTCAATGCTGGGGTGTTCCTCCTAAAGTCCACAATCATCTCCACTGTTTTGAGCATGTTGAGCTCCAGGTTCAATCTCCCTTCTGTATACAGACTCATCTTCATGTTGGATGAGGCCGATGACAGTAGTATCATCTGCAAACATCAGGAGCTTGACAGAGGGGTCCTTGGCAGTGCACTCGTTGGTATACAGGGAGAAGAGTAGTGGGGAGAGCACACATCCCTAGGGGCACCAGTGCTGATCGTACATGTGCTGGAAGTGAATTTTCCCAGTCTCAATAGCTGCTGCCTGTCCATCAGAAAGCTGGTGATCCACTGGCAGATAGATGTGGGAACAGAGAGCTGGGTTAATTTATTCCATAGGAGAGCTGGGATGATGGTGTTGTAAGCTGAACTGAAGTCCACAAAAGGATCCTTGCATATGTCCCTGGTCTGTCCAGATGTTGCACGATATGATGCAATCCCATGTTGACTGCATCCACAGATCTGTTTTCTCTGTAAGCAAATTGAAGGGGATCTAGAAAGGGTCCAGTGATGTCCTTCAGGTGGACCAATACCAGTCTCTCAAATGACTTCATGACCACAGAAGTCAGAGCGATGGGTGTGTAGTCATTAAGTCCTTTGATCTTGGGTTTCTTTGGGACAGGGATGATAGTGGAGCATTTGACACTGCTCCAGTGATCTGTTGAAGATCTGTGTGAAGATGTGGGCCAGCTGTTTAGCACAGGATTTTAGACAAGTGGGTGAAACACCATCTAGGCCCTGTGCTTTCCTTGTATTTTGTTTCCGGAAGACCTGGCACACCTCCTCTTCACAGATCTTAAGTGCAGTTTAAGTAGCAGGGGGGGGAGGAGGGTGGTTGCAGGAGGTGTTGGTGTTGAGTGTTTGTGTGAAGTGAAGGTCAGAGAGGGTGTGGGGTGTGAAACTGGGCTTTTCAAATCTACAGTAAAACACAAGTTGTCAGCCAGTTGTTGGTTCCCTACAGTGTTAGGGGGGTGGTGTCTTGAAGGATCTTTCAGGCCTCTCCACACTGATGCAGGGTCGTTAGCTGAAAACTTGTTTTTCAGCTTCTCAGAGTAGCTTTTTTAGCCACTTTAATTTCCTTAGTCATTGTGTTTTCGGCCTGATTGTACAAGATTTTATCCCCGCTTCTGTAAGCATCCTCTTTGGCATGACGAAGCTGTCTGAGATTTCCTGTAAACCATAGTTTGTCATTGTTGAACATTAAGTAAGTCCAAGTAAGAATGCACATATCCTCACAGAAACTGATATATGATGTTACAGTATCTGTGAGCTCATCCAGATTGGTGTCTGCAGCTTCAAAAACACTCCAATCAGTGCAGTCAAAGCAGGATTGTAGTTCCAGCTCTGCTTCATTGGTCCATCCCTTTACAGTCTTTACTATCTCTTTACAGTCTTTACTACAGGTTTAGCTGATTTTAGTTTCTGCCTGTAGATTGGAAGAAGATGAACAGACAGTGATCAGAGAGTCCCAAAGCTGCTCTAGGGACAGAGTGATATGCATCCTTTAATGTAGTATAACAGTGGTCCAGTATATTTCTGTCACTGGTGGTAATATTTTGGCAGTTCACGGGTGAGGTTGGCTTTCTTAAAATCGCAGAGAATAATAATAAGTGAGTCTGGGTGTTGTTGCTCCGTGTCTGTGATATGATCAGCCAGCTGTTGCAGCACTGCATTCACACATGCATGTGGAGGAATATAAACACTCACCAGAATAAACGGATAAAACTCACCTGTGGCGAATAGAGAGTGGAGATTCGCTAGATGAATACTCAGCAGCGCTGTTCGAAAGCCGCGCTGTCAGAGCTTGACCAGCATGCCGGCACGCTTCCCTCGCCTGCGTCTCATAGCATGCTTAAACATCACAGCTGTGCCTCCGACTAAAATGTCCAGCAAAACATCCAAATAGTGAAAAACCGGGTAAAGATCTCTGGTATGTGCTGCTAAATGTTCAGCAGTTTGCCCCTGGTAAAACTGATTGGAAAAAAATTACTAAACACAGGACAAACAAACAAAAATAACAAAAGAATTGGAGAGCTCCACACCAAGGCAGCCATCTGCAGTGCCATCTTCATCTATCTGGGTTTGTTTCGTACAAAAAATACGGTTAAGAGGCCCTTTCTCCACCACTTGATCATTGACACGCCGCAAAAGATCCATCCTATTCCATCCAGTGTTCAGCACTCACACTGAGCTGGATAAAAATGTCAGAATCTAATGTGAAAATTGGTAAAAGCATCAATCGTGATTAAGAAAAATTAACACGTTCATTTCGACAGCTCTTATAGAAATATATATTCAGTAAATGTGTTTCAATCGTAGTTTGTGTGAATGTCTTAAAAAAGTATCCACCTTAAGCGACATTTTGGAGATTTTACTCGCATCTTGCATGGGTTTCCAACCAGCATTTATGCGATATCCTAAAATGTCAATGTGCCATTCTTTTCATTTGAATGCAAAAGCCCGTTTCTCACACAATGCTACCATATGGCTTTATATACGGCTCTTTTCATAAATAATGAAAGAATTTTCATTTTTGGGTGAACCATTTATTCCTTTGCATCATTTTTGACCTATTGTTAGCTATATGTTTTGTGGTAAAAAGATTATACATTGAATGCATTTGAAAGATGTGAGCGCCGCACCTGATGTGATTGACAGCTGTCAAACAGGTTCACGTCTTACAGATGGAATGTCAATTGACTCGTGAGAGACAAAAGCAACACTCAGCTGCTCTGAAACAGGTTCTCTAATGAATCTATGAGCATAACCTCACAATGACATAAACACACCGATGTAGTCCAAACTTCTGACTGGCAGTGTGTCCTAATGGGACTCATTAACAAGTCAAACTATGTTAAAACTGCAGTTCTGAATTGGTTTCATATCAGATACGGAGTGTTCTGTTACAAACCTTTCAAAAAGGGTCTGTATCTCTAAGGATTTCTAAATGTACTTTAAAATTCACACCTAAAACAGTCAAAACAAACGTTTCGTGGTATTCTTTAATGAGAAGCCTGGAGTAATATGTAAATACCATGGTAAATGAATACAGTATCATGATGCTATAGTTAAAAAAACCAATGTACCATGGTACCACCACAACACTCAACTGGTGAACAAAATCACTTTCCATAGAAGACCAACTTCCCAATATCTGTAAGGAAAAGCGTTTTTCCTGTCTGATAGTCCTACATGATCCCAGTGGAAAAGTGGCTTCAGTTACTGAATTTTACTAAGTTGAAAAGATGATAACACACTTAAATAACAACTTTTTTTTGTTAGTTTTTTTGTGGGTGAATATGTTACCTTAAAAGTGTTTAGTCAAACATTATTCACACCAAAACAGTCCAGTCCAGTGCTTACCTTTATACACAGGTAATTCTCACAGCTGCGTGACTTGACTCGAGAGTGCATAGTGCTCAGTGTTCGCATTTAAGGTTCAAAGTGATAAAAAAAAACAAAAAAACATAAATAAATAAATACGTTTGATTAATTAATCCAGTGTATGTCCACACATGTTCTCGCAGTCATTTGCGTCTGAGCGACACGGAGCGTGGCAGCTCTGTTGTGTTCATGACTACATCAGCCGGTGTCTCTCTGCGTCTGTGGGAAGTTGGAGCTCGGATTCGGCCCTCCTCCCAGTGTCATTCCTCCGGCCTCTCCCTGCTGGATAATGCATACTGATGCAATTTCCTTTAGCACTGAGAAAACACACAATCTGAGCTGTACACACCACATCAACACCCCCGTCACCGCAACTGCCCCGCAGGGGAACTAACCTTTACTACCCCCTTTACTCAGGACTGGCCAAAGCTCCCCCGCTCTTACTCCCTCTCTTTGTCCTGACAAAACAAATGGACTAGGGTTTCAGCTTATGCTGTCGCTTTTGTAAAAGGAGGTGAAAAAAGGAAAAGAAGACATCAGCATGCCATTGGTAATTTAAGTCACTCAACTACAATAGTGTTCCTTTAAATCTTGTCAGGAAAACTGCTGATCCCTAAACCAGAGCTGACACAAACTCACTGTTAGGAAAGCAGACCATAAATGAAGTTCAAATACAAACGAAAAGGTTTGCACACAAACTCAAATGTAAATATGAAATATTTAGGTTTCAATTTTTTTTTAAATGTACTTTTTTTTAAACAAAAAAGTATATTTCATGCATCCCCTAAAAACACAATAAAAGCTAGATGCATGATAATTACAAAAGATAATAGTTCAACTTTAAAAATGTCAAAAGGATACTAATTTGCATGTTGCTTTACATGCACTGCATCGCCACTGAAAAAACAGCTTCAAAGCAATCAGAAAAAAGTGAACTAAATCTCTAAACTAGGACTGAAACTTACTGGACATTTGCAAAACAGCCTCAAACCTTCAATTTGGATTATTTGCATGATGCATTGCATTCAACATGGGAAAACATTCATATAAAGTACAAAAAAACATACAAACAAAGGCTTGTAAACAACCTCAAATTAAAATCTTGATTATTTGCATGTTGCATTACATTCAACGCATTCACTCAATGTTGGTTAATGTTTCTATAAAATTTTAATTGATGGACTGCATGCATTGTACAGCATCTGCACCGACAGATCAGACTCATGCAGGGAACGTGTTCCTAAGAAAATAAAAAAGAATAAAAAGATTTGCAAACAGCATTGACCTCCTGAGACATGCGTGGACGTTTTGGCTTCGCTATAGGCTATGCATAATTTCATTAATTTAAACCGACTGATCTCAGTTCAGGAGACTGTAGGATGTCATTAAAGGCTTAAACTTTCGACGTTTGACAAAACAACATGGCGCTGACAACAGTGGAGTTTGTCTTTGGGAGAAACGGCAACAAAACTACATCTGGTAAGAAACCTCGTTAAGTTTTTACATTAAAACCTGTTTGAGTCAAAAGATTAGAGTCTCTAGTTTCATCCGATATGCCATTTTAAAATGTAATTGATACATCGCGAAAGGGCATGCTGATAAATGACCACATACGTGGACTATAGGCTCATTTTTTCATTTTTCATTTTTCATTTGCATTTAAAATATCCTATATTTACTGTGTATTATCACATTGAGAATTAATGGATGCATCCAAAAACTGATAAATGTGTCTTTCAGAGGTTTTATATGGAGTTAGGATGAAAATAAGGTGCATTTTAAACTGTTCTGAGACCAGTGCAGACAGACAGCACACTGGAGGTGAAGTCATTCACTAAATAGGGAGCAAGGGAGCATCCTATATCTCTCTATGCAGTTAAGTGCATTCACTCCTAAAATCTGATCAAAAGTTCAGTTTCAGGCTGCAGATGATGTTTGGATCACTCAACATGTTTGACAGACATGTGACAATGATAATCAGTACATAGATTCAGAATTTATAATGTATCATTTTATTTTAACATGGTTGACAGTGATTGGATGATGCTGGACATTACTTTGAATCAGAATTAATTATGATAATTTCTGATGTAATGTCTGTAACGTCTCAATAACAACCTGGAAACATAATTAATTTGATCAACAAAATCAGACTTCCTATAACTTGGTATTATTTAAAATTTCAAAACTTAGTCCTGCTTACCACATATGTGGACATACATTATTAGGAAAAATATTTGGTCTAAAATAAAAACTTTATTAGGCACTACTGGTTACAAATCAAAAAGGGAATATTTTGAATATTTTCCTGTTTCATTACACTCAACGCATTCAGTAAATGTGGGGAAACATTCCTATAAAAGGTTAAAAAACAAACTAATAGTGTTTGCAAACAACCTCAAATTTTAATCTTGATTATTTGCATGTTGCATTACATTCAATGCATTCACTCACTATTGAGAGAGGTTTCTAAAGTTACAAAATGAACTAATAAGTTTTACAAAAGCTTTAAATTTAAATTGATACATTGCATGCATCGTACAGTATCTGCACCGAACAATGAGACTCAATGCAGGGAAAGTGTTCCTAAGAGAATTAAAAAATTAACAACATCAGACTGAATGTTACAAACTGAATGCAGGTAAAATGTTTCTCTAAATCTTGTCAGGGAAACAGTACTAGACTGACACAAACGAGACATATAGCTACTAGTTAAAAAAGCAAACTATTAAAACAAAAATGTACTCTAAAATAAACTAAAAAGCACACAGCCTCAAAGTAACAATCTAGAAGTTTTGCACTGCATGCACCACACCTGTGCCAGATGCATGGAAAAATGAACATGTTCGCACACTGCTGTGGAATGTGTGTATGCTCAAAACATGTCAGAGACGTCCATTACCACCTAAAGATCTTCTAGAGCTGAACCAAAACATTGGAATGCAAGCGAGGAGAGAAACTGTGTTAACCAAGACAATATCCCATTAAATAACTGTATGTAAACAGAGGAGCTAGTGTAGTATGGGTAATTATGTTAGGTTATATTTAGCACACAGCATTAGTCATGTACAACACTGTAACATCAGATTACACTGTGAATCTTTGAATCATTAAGGCGTTTCCAGAAGGTTTTCAGTCCAGGTTTTGTTTATATCACACCACGATTATCTTGTTGTGTGTTATGAGGGACAATAAGAATCTAAATTACCTATTAAATAACTTCACCAAAAACTGATAATCCTGCCCCCATTAACTCACCCTTAAGTCATTCTAAACTGTTTGCTGTTATTTTAAAGAATAATTAAAAACTTTTTTATGACAACACCTCATAGTGACCATTAGGGCTGGACGATATGGATAAAATCAATTATCTCTCAGTCTTTTTTTAGCCTAGATAATTATCCATTTAATCGGAAATGGCTTAAAAAATATATTTTCTTCTTTTCTTCACTAAATGAATAAAGGAAATGTTGTTATTTAACCCTTTAAGCCGTGAAGGTGCTTTTAAAGATTTCCTGTTTCAGAGACATACCCATAATTAAAGGCTTATAATCCAACAAAAAACAAACAAGGAGGGTCAAGTGTTTGGTTTCATTGTAAAGAAAACTTTTCAGAATTTTTTATTATATAGATTGTGATAAATTCTGAGACTCTCAGCCTAAGAAACTGCTGAAAAATCACACAAATTGCTTTTGTTTTGTTCCCAATCATGTCAGCTGTATCTGAGAAAGTTTGTGTTGATACGACAAAGCAATCAAAAGTTATAGCATTACAAAAATAATTTATCATAGTGTCCAAAAACGTCTCCAAACAAATAAAACATAATAATTGTACATAAGAACTAATTACACATGCAAACACAACAATGACTAAAGGTTTGCATAGCATGCAGACATGATTTTAGTAATGAGATTTCACAGAATGAGTTTCATTCTGTGTCATTTGAGTCATCATTGAGTCTGTGTTATGTATTTGGCGCCATCTCCTGGTGGTTATATGTAACATTGTGCTTCATGTGGATTATCTAATGATCTATGCATCTGATTACCTTGTGTGTGGACTCGTTTGAAAGATAATCACCTCCTCTAAGGTATGTAGGTATGTAAGTTGTCAAATACATACAATTAGCTATTACTCACTATATTTTTGTCTGTGAGTAAAACAGGCTGGTTGTATTCTACTCTTTGAGAGCTTTCCAGCAACATATGCATTGTAAAGTAGAGCTTCTAAGCTTTCAAACGATACCTATTTTGTGTACGTCAAGACTGTAGTTATTAATATTTAGATGATTATTATTTTTTCTCATGACATCCAAACTTAAATATACAACATGGTGATAAAAATCATTATTTACCTACATATGTTTTTACTAAAATGTTTTTCTGTGATTAGACAGGTTGTGCAAAAACTACAACTAAACTTAATTATTATTTAATTAATTGAATATTATTATAATACTGAATAATAATAATAATGGGACCCAGTCATGTTTGTAATTAGAACATAATACTGAATTATTCTTATTATTTTGAGGATTATTTAGACTTGTTTTATATAATAGTAATATATTGATGTTGTATTTACTTCACCTTCACCTGGAGCTTTTATTTTGGCAGAACACTGAAAGTTGTATTTGACATTGACTGTCTTCTCCTCTTGTTCTGTGATCCTGTGTCATGTTTTTAGATTTGTATAATAACTTATAGCAGTTAGAAATGTTTGGAATTCACCCAGATATGTGAACCTACAGCATTTGTTTTCACAATGTGTGGGAACCGTTCTGAGTAGAGGTCGACTGATAGTGAATTTTGCTGATACGATAACTCAGTGAAAAAAGGCTGATTACCGATTAATCTGCTGATAGTTTTTAAAAAATCGATTTATTAAAAAATGTGTCTTTCCTAAATATGACGTTAGAGGCGACAAGAGTTCAAAATGAACAAGATCCCACATGCCGTTTATTGTGCAACCAAAATCCCAATAATAACCAGAAAAAAAATTATTTGGTGCAAAACGCATGACTTTTAACTATAAACGAGACCGGACTACACGTACTTATTTTGGGACTCTTATTTGTTTTAAATGACGGACATTTCTACCACCCCTGGAGTTGTGAGTTTGAATCCAGGGTGTGCTGAGTGACTCCAGCCGGGTCTCCTAAGCAACCAAATTGGCCCGGTTGCTAGGGAGGGTAGAGTCACATGGGGTAACCTCATGGTCGCTATAATGTGGTTCTCGCTCTCGGTGGGGCATGTGGTGAGTTGTGATTGGATGCCATGGAGAATAGCGTGAAGACTCCACACATGCTACGTCTCCGTGGTAACGCACTCAACAAGCCGCATGATAAGATGACGGGGGCAACTGAGATTCATCCTCGCCACCCGGATTGAGGCGAGTCACTACGCCACCACGAAAACTTAGAGCGCACTGGGAATTGGGCATTCCAAATTGGGGAGAATATTTGTTTTTTTTAAATAAATAAAATGACAGACATTTGACTTGATGTTCTAAGTGTAGAACTTCAAGCGCCGGCCACAGAGGAACACAGAGGAATCTTTTTTTTTAAAGTAACTATCGGCACCGATTTATCGGTAAAACCAATATATCGTTCTACCTCTATTTCTGAGAGTGTCAAAAACACTGTCTTAAGCTCAGCTCATGCACACAGAACAGCACGTCACCCTTTCATTCTGAAGCACACACAAAACATGGATTAATTCAATTCAATCGCAGACTTTTGCTTTTTAATAATCAAATATGACCATATTGCAATTCTGATGTTTTTTGGATTAATTGTGCAGCCCTGAAGAATCGTAAAATCAGTCAAACATAGTGGCAAATACAAAAGTGCATGAAAATCGTCAAAATATCCACGTCAGAAAAATCACTGCAATTATTTAGTGAATTTTCGAAATATCGCTGTAAAGTATAATAGAAGCATCTTAAAAGAAGTTCATCTATTCCATGTTTTTTCAAATCATACAATGGCTTTGTGTGAGAAACAGAAGTTTTGCATGCTTTTCCTTCTGGATGGCATATTTTGTTCTGGACATCTAAGATATAACATTGGATTATTCAGCCAAACAAGCTCACAGACAAGTAAAAAAAGGCTAATTGTTTAGAAAACGTCCTAAGGTAAAAGAGAATATAAAGTATTTGGCTATCTGGGGCTTATAGCAGCAGTTAACGGAGCATAAATAAGACGTTTGTATTTGATGACTTACAAAAATCATATTTCACTTTGTGATTCTTTTGAAAATCTTTCGAACTGTGATATTAGAGCAACAAAATTAACTGTACAGTCAGATTACTGAGAATGAGAGCTTTCATTTGATATATGACATGTCCATTTAGGTGCTATGCAAAACACTTTTATTTTTATATAAATATTTCTAACACATTACCTCTAGGGGGCGCTTGTTTTCAACGTGAATGATTTGAGGCCTTATTTTGTTATTTACAGTAAAATAAATGCAGAAGTCAGGTTTATCTCTGAAAATTTCAGATTCTAAGCTTTCAAATGATACCTCACATGCTTGACTTATGTATATGGAGACTTTAACGTTTTAAACGTAACTTTTTTTGCGATATAGCGCCCCCTTTTGGACCCGCCAGCAAGTCCATATTACACAAGATCAATTTACTTGAGAAGAAAAATTGCAAGATATCAAGGGTTGTTTTCGGGAAAAATTTTTGATTTCTATGGTTCAAAAAAGTAAAAACTATTTCCCAATAGTTAGTAAGACATTTTACTTGTTTCCCTTTCGCTGGTAGTTGTTTATTTTTGTATTTTGTTTTAAGCATAACCCTCACTAAATTTTGTACGATTTCACTGAAAACAAGACTATGCGTATTTTTAAAAAATAATTTTTTATTGAAGCATACTTATCTTGTTTCAAGGATTTTTAGACATTTTTACTGGCAAACAAGATAAAATACTGATTAAGAAAATGATTTTTGCAGTGTTAGAATGACATGAGGGTAAGTAAATAATGAAAAAATATTCATTTGTACATGAATAAATCCTTCATGTAAAGAAAGAAACACTTTGTTTCTACATGCATTTGTGTTCAGGACTAAAAACACACAGGAAATTCTTCTCTTATCTGATCGAGGTATTTAAGGTTTTTAATAAACACTGAGCCCATATCTTTACAGTCCATCCGTCTGTACTCCACTAGGGGGCTGTTGTTTTGATTCTGCAGCTGTTTTTACTGTATGTCCATATGTGTTGAGAAGTCAAACCGCGTTATTAATCTTGATTATTTACATACAGTGTTGCTAAAACAGTCTGCATACTGATGTCACACCTTTACGTCTTTAATCAACACTCATTTGATGATGCTTGGACAGGTAAGCCAATCGTCAGCCAACAACATCTCAATGTTCTTCAGACTTCTAGAAGTCTATTTTCTGAGAAGCTGAACAGGAGATAAGACTCTCCCGTGTGACAGCAGGCATCTGATAACATATCAACACAAATTATTCAAACGACAGGCAGTGGACGTTTTCCCATAATCATAACTCAAACGTACGACAGATATTATATTCCCCCACGACATACAGACGCAGCTCAGTGAATATTGTGTAGATGTCCTGAGATATTCTCTAATAAACCTCTCCAGGGATCACTCAAACAAACAGATTGCAATTATGTCAAGATTTCCAAGGAAAATTACTTATGTTTTGAGTTGTTTCTCACCAAAGCCCATTGTATGCCTTCAGAAGACTGGAATATGACGCACGAGTCACATTAACTATTTTGGGCCCTTTTTACGCTTTGAAGTGAGTCACTATCAACTAGCGGTCGACCGATATATCGGTTTTACTGATTAATCAGCACTGATATTTTCCAGTAGTTTGCTTAATTACCCCGTGGCCGGCGCTGGAGGGTTCTACAATATAATAGCGCCCTATACACAAAAAACAATTACTTAGGGATGCACTGATTCGACAATTTTTGGCCGATACCGATTTTCACAAAAAACTATCGGTCGAAAACTATACTAATATTTTTCCACACCTTATTTTGTCATCAAACCACTGTTTTACTTAGGAATGCTTAAAAAAAGTACAAAGAGGTACAAAAGCTTTTTACCTGCCCTATTTTAAGAGCGCAAGCTTTAAGCGCAGGGCAATGCCTTTAAGTCATGCATGCAAAGTCATGGGCATGGCCATGAAGTTTTGGTATTTTCGTGCAAGCCTAAGTTAAGTCTAGGCGCAAGTGGGTTTGGCGAAATCATCCGCACAATGTGCAAATGGGCTGGATCAAGTACAATTTAATTCAGAGGTTCTTCTCCGGTTATTCCAGCGTCTGCGTCCTATTATATAATGCTTTCCCTCAAGCACCAACGATTTAAACAAAGACAGCACGTTCATAAGAAGTTGATAGTGTAAATGGACTGTATGCACTATATTAGAAGAATAGAAAATTATGCTGCATCCTTGATGAATGTCAGGCATACTTCTATAATAGTGACACGCTCCTTTTATACACAAGGAGAAACAGATCAATATTTAAGTCCTTTTATAGTATAAATCTTGAAATCAGCAGTTTTCGTGCATGCGTCAAGCACTAGGAAGTGTAATCGAGCTTGAAATCATGATCGTGCCTGAAGACTGCAATGGCAAGATGTACAGTAAAAAAGGAGTTATATTTTGGTCTGTTCTCACCCAACCAACTGGATCGCTTCAGAAGACATGGATTAAACCACTGGAGTCTTAAGGACTACTTTTGTGCTGCCTTTATGTGCTTTTTGGAGATTCAAAATTGGTGGGACTTATCGTATGCGATCTGGTCAAAACAAAATAAGACAGTCCTGCACATGATTGACAGCACTGGCGTGTGTTGACGTATGGTGTGAGTCTGATGCAGGTCAGTGTTTGCTGAAGAGGGGACGTCCAGCTGTGTCTGTCTTACACACACGCTCACCCAACTGTGGAATGTGACACACTGTTCTCACCTCGGTTACACTGCAGGCCACCCGCATTTTACTGCACGCTTCCTCCAATGAGCCTGACTCATCTTAATAACCTGCTATATTCACTTTATCTATAGATAAATGCTCTCTTCAATCTCTGCTTGTGCCAGTCATCAATAATCAAATGATCTCTTTAATATCTCAATTGTTACTCCAAGACAACAATAAGATTAATTGGAGATTGGATGGAGACTAATGCTTGGTTGCAAAACCTAGTGAGCTGCCTTGCTGTCTACTGCCTACATAGGCAGCATCCTAACTGAAATGTACCTCATAAGTGCTTGATTTAGGACGCTCTACACTTTTTCAGTGTGTGTAACATACAGCCTTTTAACCCATCAGGCAATGAAGCAATAAGCCACAAGAGGCTGTGCGTTACAGTGATTTAACAAGGATTAAGAGTTAATCTAAGATCCTAAAACCCCCTTAACCTATGGTAAAATCACTGTACCACATGGCCTTGAGAGGTTTTATGCTTTTATATATCCCATTAAACATTCACAGTGCTGTGGAAAAAGTATGTGAACCCCTAGGCTAATGACGTCAATCAACTCTAATTAGAGTCAGGAGTTGGCAAACCTGGCATCCAATAAATGACATAAGGGACAAACATGTATGACATAAGGTTTAGGGTAGGTGAGATCTGTTCTGTTGATTTAAATCTCGATAGAACATTAACTTTAAAAACTCATCTGTTCGGGTGAACATTTCACTTGTTTTTAGTGCCACACTTCGGAACTTCACTGAGATGTGTTATGACCCTCGTAATTTTATTTTGCAAAAACGTTGCCACAGTTACGCGATGTTCGTTGCATGTGAGAAGGCACTCATGAATTGTGATGTCAGAACATCCAGCCCCTTGAGACATAGAGAAAGATCAGAAACATTCAAAATAAGCTTTGAAGTAAGTTAATAATGTTGTTGGTTTTGTTCATTGTTTTCTAGTTTATAGTTATTCTTATAATTAATAGTTGCTTAACAACAACAACATCTACAATAATAATTCAGCAAATAGGGAGAAGAAATCCGTAGATATGATTTAAATATGATGGCAAGTGTAGAAATACATGACATGTACACATTTAATTACAAAAGCCT